>NC_058408.1:3749541-3762632 GCF_002201575.2 Neomonachus schauinslandi | reverse complement strand
CAGGTGCGTGCAGGTATGTGCAGGTGCGTGCAGGTGCGTGCAGGTGCAGGCTTGAACGGCTGACGTCGGGAAGATAAGAGATTTCATCTGATGATGGAGGGAGGTAGCTCCTCCTAATCCTCCAAGGCCTCCTCCTTGTTTTAAATTAAGTAGTCATGTCATGACATCTTCAGAGAAGGGGGAGGGTGGGCGTTTGAAGAGAGCGCGGATCGTCGGGTTAGTCATTGTGGAGACAGGCGGAATATTTACTGGACGGGGTTCCAGGCCCATTTGGAGGAGATGGATTGGCCCCGAGAACCAGACTCAGCTCGCACACATCTATGTGCGTATTTGTACACCCGGCTTGTGAATGTTTGCTTTCATCATATACTGCTGTTGGCACTCTGCTCCCTAGCAAAGGAATGTGCGTCCGAACATGTGTGTGTGTGTTTTACGGGGGACATGGATTCCACAGGCTCCTGAGTGTGTGAGCAGAATGTATAGATCTCAAGAGGGAGAGGATTTCAGTTCTTCAAATGTAGGTGTGACTTAGGGACGTCGGCGCCTGTGTTTTGCATTAGCTGTTGCAGGGCGCCACCTGCTGGAAAGCCCGCGCAACGTCGCCAGCCGGGTTTTTCCAGCGCGCACTCTAAATAAAACCTTCCTTCTCGGCAAGGTCCGCGTTCTTGCACATGGCACTTCCCCCTGGCATGTGAGTTCCACTTCTTAGAGGCTCCTTTACTTTCCTTGTGTATTAAAGCAGGAACACGAAAATGCGTTCTTTTCTAACTCGGTTTTGGCCCGAGACCACATCCGCCCTGTCACAGTACATTTCTTGTCTGTAAGGCTCATCCGTGTCCGTGTATCAAAGAAGAAGAAGGAAAGGTTAGACTCACCTGGAACAGCATTAGTAAGAAATAGATTGTCGGTTAAAGGCATGGGGAGTATAGTTGCTATGGAAACCAACTTTGTCCAGATTATGAGGTGTCTTGTTCAGCAAATCTGCATTTAGTCCCCCAGCACTTCCCGTTCCAAATCCTCCTCCTCCTGGTTCCGTAACTAAAATATGCGTTTCCCGGCGACTGGGTGGCTCAGTCGTTAGGCGTCTGCCTTCAGCTCAGGTCATGGTCCCAGGGTCCTGGGATCGAGCCCCGCATCGGGCTCCCTCCTTGGTGGAGAGCCTGCTTCTCCCCCGCCCACTCCCCCTGCTTGTGTTCCTGCTCTCGCGCTCTCTCTCTCTGTCAAATACATAAATAAAAAATCTTTAAAAAAATAATAAAAATAAATAAATAAAATATGCGTTTCTTCATAGTTTCCAAGTTGACCATTCGGGACCCTTCTGGTCTGCCATAAGTGATCTTTTTTATAGTCAAACTGGCCCAGAGCACCATGTCCATTAAAGCTTGTTCTCCATGAGATGCTCAGGTCACACCACGAAACTGCTCTTGGTTTCTAGGTTTTCATTCAGTAATTCCTTTCCTTCAAATTAACTTATGCTACGGGAGAATTCAGGGATAAATCACTCTAATTGCTTCCTCTCCTTTAATTCAGTCAATAAGTCTTAATTATGGTCATTTTACATATACAAATTGTCATGATTCACAGAGAATTCAGAGAAACGCCAGGCTGAAGTACTGAGTCATTCACAAGAAAAGCAGTGTTCGCTCATTTACTTAGGCGGTCTTCAGGAAGCACCTACTCTGTGTCAGAAGTTTTGGAAGCCCGTGGGGATATCGGGGAGCAAGACAGTCATGACTGGTCTCTGCAGAGCTTTCTCTACAGTGTGGGAAACTGATGAGGTCATCACAGAAGACTTCTGGTGAGGTCTCTGGTAGGGGAAGTCCAGAGAATGTTGTGGAATACCTGGAAGCTAGAGAGTTATGGAGGGCTTCCTGGAAGAAGGGGTATTAACCCATGATGGAAGGGAAGAACAAAATGATGCCAGGAGGGCTATGGGGCTGAAACCTAATGGTGAGAGCCAGATGATGGAGAGGCTGATAAACCTTTTTAAGGTGTTTAGATTTTTTTTAACAATAAGTCTAGTTGATATCCATCCCCACGCATAGTTATACTTTTTTATTTTCTTGTGATGAGAACTTTTAAGATCCACTCTTTTAGCAACTTCTAAATATATGGTACAATATTATTGACTATACTCACCATACTGTACATTACATCCCCAGGATTTATTTATTTATTTTATAACTGGAAGTTTGTCACCTTTTGACTGCCTTCACCCATTTCGCCCACCCTGGCCCCTACCTCTGGATTTTATTCCAAGACTTTATTTTAGGAGCAAATACCAGCCAGTGAAAGATTTTAAGTATGTATGTGTAAGAGGGTGGTGACCACACTCAGATTTATATGTTAGAAAGGTTATTCTAGCTGAAATTTGGAGCAGGACTGAGGGGGAGCCAGACTGGACATGAGAGCAAAGGTATGTGCGATGTGGCCCTGGCTTCTATTTATGGGAGCCGGAGAGAAGTGAATGGATCCGAGAGAGATTATTGCATGGATAGGACTTGTTGGAAATTGGTTGTAGGAGGTAAGGGAAGGAGAAGAGCCTAGCTTTCTGTCTTGAGCAGAGGGGTACTTGGAGGTTTCATTTAGTGAAACAGGGAGTACCGGATGAGAAGTGGATTCTCAGAATGGCCAGGGGAGATGAGTGTTTCCCCTTTGGATGTGCTGAATTTGAGACATCTAATGCCTGGGGCAGATATGTCAGTGAGCGTCTGGGGGTAGGAGCCTGGTGCTCTGAAGACAAATCTGGGCTGGAGATACAAGTTAGGAGTCACCCTCCTGTTGAGGGTAAACTGATGCTTGGGCTGTGGTCAACAGCTCCCAGAATGCAGGGTGAGCAAGCAAGAGTGGCCAGGAAGAAGCCCCGAGGCCCCCATCGTTGAAGGAATTGTTAGAGGAGGCAGAAGCCAGCAAGTGAGACCAGTCACAGGGGGAGAGAACCAGGCGGGCTGCTGTAGAGCTGGCTAGGAGAAGCTTCTGGAAAGGCTGCATGCGGCACAGCATGCACGTTCCTGAGAAGGACTGATGTTTTCTTTGGGATTTAGTAATGGGTGGCCTTGTCAGGTGGGGTCCTGGGGGGGGTGATCATGGGCTTCAGGGAGTTCCCAGTGAGGAGAGGGGAGGAAGGGGAGACAGTGAGCTTATTAAGTCAATCTGCGCCTTGTGAATTGGAAGCTAAGGGTGAGGCGGGAGATTGGAAGCTAGGGGTGAAGCGGGAGCTGGAGGGGCAGGTGTGATGAGGGAGGGATGTTCTGTTTTTGGAAAGGGGGTGGTTGAGAGTGTTTCAAAGAACGGAAGGCCGAGGGGTCAAGAGGGAGCACTCAGTAGGGAGTGAGGTCCCTAAGAAGGCGGCCGGAGTTAATCAGTTATTGTGTCTGTCCTTATGAAGGAACAGTTCTAAGAGCATTGTCTCATTACACAGCCTCTCCGAGAGAGGTTCTGCTGTTAGGATCCCATTTTTTGAGTTGGGGAAACTGAGGCACAGTTGGGCACTGGGAGGAACCAAGGCCACATGGAAAGTGGTGGAGCTGGGACTCGTACCCAGGCGTCTATCTCGAGACACAGCGCTAACCCCGAGGCCTCGTCATGGGAGCCACAGCCCAGGGGGAGACGTAAGTAGGAGGTGTTCAGCCTTACCTGGGACTGAGCAGGGTGGAGACGGACGCAGGTGTCAACGTGGGGGCTGTTATTGGTGTCCTAGAAATGCCGTAACAGGTTACCCCAATCTGGGTGGTTTACAAACCACAGGGATTTATTCTCCTGCCGTTTGGGAGGTTGGAAGTCTAAAATTAATGGGCCATCAAGGTCTGACGTCTTGAGAAAGGGCTCCCTGATGTGGGGCTGCACGCCTCCACCGTCAGCCTCTGTCCTCATGCAGATGGCTTCTCTGTGTCCCAAACCTCTCTGCCTTTCTCTGAGAGAGACACCTGCCATGGGATCTAAGGCTCACCCTACATCCAGGACGATCTCATCTTGAGATCCTCAATTACACCTGCAAAGATGCTTTTTCCAAATAAGGTCATGACCATGGGTTTGAAGATCTGGGCACGTCTTGTGGGGTCACAACGTGACCTGCTGTGGCTAGAAAATTGAGGGAGTCCTGCCTAATGGATTCCATATCTTCTGTGAAGGAGGAACATGAATAATTTTCTGAGAGTGAACTCAGATGTAGAGGGATCAGGTTTCTGAGGAGAGTGAAGAAATCTTGCAGTAATTATTATTGGCATCTGGAGTCAGCTGACTAGGAAACACTGCATGTTTGTGCAGAACGAGTCTGCTCGCATTCACTTATAGTTGTGTGATCTCCCCTGGCAGCCATGAGCTGCCTGGGCAAACAGGCGGAGAGCTGACCATGGACACGACTGAGTCACAGTCTGTGGGGAGGGGGCGTGAATGCCGGGGAAGGGCAGAGACAGACGAGGCTTAGGATGTTGGCAAGTGGTGGTTTTCTAGAGAAGGCCGTAGACGTGAAGCCAGATGTGCACGGAAGTGAAGTCAGAAGGGGCGAATGGATGAGTCATGGCAGACAGGACCCTGGGAGGAATTCGGTGAACCGGCCGTCTTAATACAAGGTTATTCTCAGAGCATGGGGTATTGGGTTGTATTGTTTCACATGAAGAAAAGAATCTGGTTGCAGCAGAAGTAAAGAGAAGGTTGAGAGAGATGGAAAAGTCAAAGAAGAGAGAAGGCAGGAGTCTGGACAGGCCACCCATGCGGACACAGAGCCCACGGGACAGTGGCAGGGCCAGGGTGGAGGAGGCTGCTAAGGGCACGGTGTTGGACCCAGCTCCAGGACCACTGGCGGCTGGAGAAGGTGTTGAGCTGGGTGTGGTGATTGCCTTGGTCTGCCGTTCATCACTATAGATTGTTCAGAGAGACAGAACCAACGGGGTGTGTGTGTGTGTGTGTGTGAGAGAGAGAGAGAGAGAGAGAGAGAGGGAGACAAAGATGGAGACAGACAGAGAGAAGAGGGAAGGAAGAGAGGGGAGGGGAGGGAGAGGGAAGAAGAGAGATTTATTATAAGGAATTGGCTCCCACATGATGGAGGCTGAGTTCAGACCAAGGAGAGCTGATTGTATAATTCTAGTCTGAGTCCGAAGGTCTGAGAATCGGGAATCAGTGATGTAAGTTCCAGTCCAAGTACAAATTCAAAAGGCAGGAGGCTGATGTCTCGGCTCAAAGGCAGTTGGGCAGAGAAGAATAATTCTGCCTTCCTCTGCCTTTTATTCTACTTAGACCTTTGACTGATTGGATGAGTCTCACCCACACTGGGGGAGGGCGGTCTGCTTTACTCAGCCCACCCATTCACATGTTAGTCTCATCCACACACACCAGAATAGTATCTGACTAAATATCTGGGCACCCATGACTCAGTCAAGTTGACCCAGGGAGAAATTAACCATCACAAGTGTCTTGATTACATGTAGTACCTTAATATATTGGTCTTAGTCTCCTCAATATAAAATGAAGGGTGAACAAGATTATTTCTAAAGGCCCTTCTAATTATAACTTTTGTGTTTTAAAGCAGAATCACAAGTGCTTGGTGTGGTGTTTCTTCTTAATGGAGTATAATTCAGAAATGGCACCTGTGAATCCACAGATCTTAGAAACTGATGATTATACTCAGGGTCTAGCTATTACTCTCTCCTTACCTGCCTTTTTTTTTTCTAATCATAAAGGTTTGGATAGAACACCTTTAAGAGTACAGCTCTAGGAGCCTCTCATTAACACACAGTTCCAGAAGGTTCCCGGACGGCGGGCCCAGCTCTGGTTGTAGAAGCTCTGCTTTCACTGAACACGAGGGATGCTGGAGCACTAACCTCTCAGGTGAGTTCCTCGTACGGACTTACTCAGGGAATGCACTCCTCTGTGTGGCCTTTCTTGACTTCCCTCCCCGCCTGCGCCGTCGGGACCAGGGGCCCTGCTGCTGTCCCCTCCCTAGCGCTCCTGCCATGGCGCTCTATACACGGGATTGCTTGTCCTTTATTTCTGTCTCCCCCACACAATGACTAACACAGAAGACACGGTGAATTAATTGAGACTGATGTCATTTTATTGTGGGCTTAGGATGAATCTGTCCTTCTCTTGCTTGTCGCCACATTGAGCAGCTATTTGATACAGGTCACCGTGCTGGCAGCCGGGAGAGTCATGATAAACACGACCCAGGAGGTCCTGACCCTCGGGAGGCATGTGTGCAAGTAGCAGAAACTGACGAGACCAAAGGGAAAGCCACGGGAAACAAGATGTGGAGTGGCTGCCATTTGTGATTCATTTGTCATGGCGGGAATAAGTAAGAGACTGACAGGTATCCCTACTTTGGTGAAGAGGAACACGACGTCTTTGTCAGTTGGTGACGTGGGAGGGAACTGGGGAATTCTCCAGCAGAGGCTTGGGGTGGAGAAACGAGAGGCACGTGGGGTTGTGCAGGGACCTGCGCTGGTCCCCGTCCAGAGCGTGCTGGGGGTGGGGGTGGGGAGGAGATGTAGCAGGAGCATCATGGGTGGAGGGGACCCTACCGTCCGGGGATAACGTAATGGCAGGAAAGACCCCAGGATGTAGGTTGGAGGTGTTCTAAAGTTAAACATTGATTTAGATTTGCTGATGTGATCAGATTTGTGGGCGTGGATGATGAAAACAGGAGGCAGGCATGTCTCTGACATAATGGATGGCCGTGCACTGGTTTGGGGAGATCTGGAAGAAGAGAGGCTTCGGGGGGGGTATAGGTAGGATGGGGGGCTGAGCACCCAGCGGTTCTACTTTCTCACCAAACGATGAGGTGACATCCTTAACTGAGCGAGCCTCTGTTCTCCTGGTGACATGGAAGCTAACTTGCTGGTGAGAGATAATCGACTCTCTGGTCGGCTTGGATTTCTGCTTTTTGGCATCTGTTCATCTGTGCTTTTTGTTTTCTGAAAGTTGTTGGTTGTGATAATTACTGTTTGGGTTTGTGTTGTTGTTGTTGTTGTTTGATGAGATTTAAAATTCTGTGTCAGCACCCGGTCAGCATATCATGCTTTGGGGGCAATGGCCGGCAGGGCGGCGGGCCGTGTGAAGTGGGAGAATTGATCTGATCATCACGGTTGACAGAAGGGTTTCTTGAAGGTTCAGAGGAGACAGGTGTTGGAGAAAGAGCACATTAGGCATTGTAGAGAAAAGGAGGGATGGAGGTGCACAGCTTTGCCATGCCCTGCACAAAAAGTGACACTCATTTCCACCCTACAGACTTTTAGTCCAGTTGCCGCGACTCCCCGGGCCACTCGGGTGCCCTTGCTGGGCTCAGGACAGTGTGCACGAGAGTGGGGGCTGCCCAAGGGGCCCGTGCTCATCTGAGTTACATTAATTCTTTATTGTGAAATAAATTATTCATACCCAACGATGTATATAAAATATATACACAGTTTAAAGCATGTAATTACAATCATAAAATAAACACTCAAGTCTCAACCAGTCAGCTGAAAATGAGGACACTGCCCGTTCCTTTGACAATTCTTGGGTTTTCGCCCCCAGCACCTATGGGTGACCCTCACCCCCTTAGCTTTCTGTATGGTTAGATCTCAAATGCAGCTATCCTGAAATAATATGTTAGCTAGTTTTGCTTATTTTTAAACTTCTTTTTATTTATTTATTTATATATATATATTTTTAAATTTATTTATTTGAGACAGAGAGAATGAGAGACAGAGAGCATGAGAGGGGGGAGGGTCAGAGGGAGAAGCAGACTCCCTGCCGAGCAGGGAGCCCGATGCGGGACTCGATCCCGGGACTCCAGGATCATGACCTGAGCTGAAGGCAGTCACTTAACCAACTGAGCCACCCAGGCACCCTATTTTTAAACTTCTTATAAATGGACATATATTCTTTTTGTTCCCTCATGACTATATTTTCTGAGATTTATCCATGCTTTTAGAGGTACAACAGTTAACTTACATTCATCAATAGATACTGCTCCATGGTAGGAAGATGCGACAATTTATTAATATATCCTGCCTTTGATGGACATGTAGTTTATTTCCACGCTTTCTCATTTATAAGCAATGCTGCTGGGATATCCTTGTATCTCCTGGTGCAAGGTTTTTCAGATTATATACTTGGGAATGAAATTGCTGAATCTTAGTTGACACTCCTATCACCAGGGTGTGCTTCATTGCTTTCAAAGTGATTCTCCCAATTTTGGACTGCATTTTTATAACTGATAATCCCAGAGATTTTGCAAATGTGGAAACAGAGCTCCTGCCTGGTCACCCTTGCAGAGACAGCCATGCTGCCGGAAATGGGGGGACACTCCAGGCCAGTGAGGCTCTGGCAGCGCATTTTCCTCGTTCCGTTTCTTCCTTCACTCACTCCTGTTCTCGGACAGGAGTATCTCTTACCCCATGGAGGTGTTTGGGGGGCTTCCCGGAGGCTAAGAATGTCCGAAATCAGGAGATGTGAGGTTAGAGGCAGAAAAGGCAGAGGGCGTTGGGGAGTCTGGAATGCCTGTCAAGCCATGGACGGGAGGAGGTTGACTTGCACACGTTTGGCCATAATTCCTGAACCAGAGTGGAAGGCTTCTGCACTGAGAGCTCCCAGAGTCACCGTGGGACTGCTGTGAGAATCTCTTATCCCGCACGGACACAGAAGTGTGGAATCACCGCCGGACGCTGCGCTGTCCTGACGCTCTGGCCGCCGTGCTTCCTGGAACACCGGGCTGGCACCTACACACCCTCCCTTTCCCCAGAGGCTCAGCCCCGAGCCAGTCACATTAGAAAAAGAGCCTCTAATCCTCACAAGACTCCTGAAGAGCAGGGATTGTGCTAACTTCGAGGATGAGAAAACTGAGGTTCGGGGGGTCCCTGGCTTCTAGGTGGCCGAAGCAAAGTGTCCCCGCCGTCTAATTTCACCTGGGCTCTTTCTCCCGGTATCTGCCCCGCTCTTCTGTCTCCAGTCCTTTCTCACCCTGTGACCCCCAACAAGGGCTTTAGATGAAAAAGTCACCGTTCACATAAGCACTCACGTAACAGGGAAAATCACTGTGCGGACCTTGTCCATTCTAGGAAGAGCAGCGTTCCAGACCACACAGGGTCTGTCTCCCTTGACGTTATTATTGTCTTTGTGTTTATATCGGTCTCCTAAGTCAAGTCTTGCCGCCTGTGGGTTTGGTTTGCCCCGTAGCTCGCATGTGCCTACAATAGGTGGGTCTTGTCTGTAGATCTTGCTTCGGTGTCTTGTGGGTCCTGCGTGATTTTGCTTGCGTCCTGGCAGAGAGCATATTCCCCCCTAACACTCGGGGCTCTTAGCAGAGGCTTTCCTGGGATGAGCAAACTCACACACTCGTCCCCTAGCTCTGACGATTGTCCTGGAGAAGCAGTCAGGCTTAGCAGCACACCCGGCCTGCCGATGTCCCGATCCCTGGGGACACTGCTGTCACGGCCTCTCAGGCCCTTCCCTTGTCCAAGGACACCTCAGCCTGCTGATAGGGGGTCGGGGCAGAGCGACCCCTATCACTCAAATGAGGGGAAATCGGAACATTGGTCTCCCTCCTGGTGAGGCTCGGGACATCCTGTTGCCACCACGTGGGAGGCACCAGGGGGAAAAGTGATTCAGATCACCCCCCTCCCTGCACAACCTTCCTGCTGCCTCCCACACCGGGACCACCTCCCCTGGTTCTCCGGTGGACCCCGCAGATGTTGGGAAAGTCAAGGCCATGATCTGTGGAGTTGTTCTCTAGGGCCAACCCCCAGACAGTAAGTTGAGATGAAAAGAAATCCTAAACTCTTCTCATAATGGTCATGTCACAGGAAGACACATATGAGGGGCTTTTGTTTCCAGCTCCTATGGGCAACTGGTTGCCCTGGAATCCTGGATCCTCTGCTTTCAAATTAGGGAGAGAATCTCCGAAAATAACAAAGTTTTCTGAGGATAGCAATAGACAAGACACCAGAGGTTTTGTGGGGTCTAGAACAGGGCCTGGCAAACGTTTCCGGCAGAGGGTCAGAGAGTGAATGTTTCAGGTTTTGTGGGCCCTTCTGTCTCTGTGGAACATAAATCTTTGAGTGGATTTACAATCCTTTCGAAAATACAAACACTGTTCTTAGCTTGGGATCCTTACAAAGCTGGACCACAGGCTGGATTTGGCCTGTAGCTTGCCAACCCCAGTCCTACGAGGACGCCTTCAACTTTAGAGCCACGAAATATCAGAGAAAACACTGCTAGAATCTTAATGTGGTAAATTCTGAGAGGAAGCCATGAGTGGAAACAGCAGGAGCAAGCATGACTACTTAGGAAATAGTTTCTGGAGAAGAGCATGAACGAGGGAAGGGAAAGGAAGAACAGAGTGTCCAGAGCACAGGTGAGAATCTGGGGAAGCGGCGTGAATGAGGCAGAGTCTCTCCTGAGCACGTACATGCATGCCCTGTTGTGTAGCCGACCGGATTTGTGTGGGGACTTGAGAAGGAATGTGCTCCCTTCTTGTGGTCCTAGCTGCAGTCCTCTTTCAACCGTGTCCAGTCACAGTCCTTCACTCACCTTCCTGCCGCGTTCCAACGCCATTGGTTTAGTGCTCCTTCTATTAGTTATCAGGATAAAGAACAGAGAGAGAGAGAGAGAGAGAGAAGGAGGGCATCATTGTGGTGGGGCATTGGTTGGCGGGGGTGGGTAGGAAGACAGCAGGAGCTGTGGGAAGCTCTCTGTGGATTGAGAAGTAAATGCAGGAGTACCAGCCTTGTAACTTTAATCAAAATACAAACCATTTCCTCCCCCAGATCATCAGAAAATATTCAAGGCAGAGAAGGAGAAAAATCCAAACATGAGCTGAGAGGTAATACGTGTCCAAGAGAAATTGAGGAAGGGAGCTCACGTGCTAGCCCAGGTGGGAACACAGGTGAACAGTCTACTCTTTGCTAGAAGATAATATGAAAGACAGATTTCTAAATACCCTAGAAATAGTGGCCCTTCCAAGAAAGACCCATTTCCCCAGCATTCTGCAAGAGCCCTGAACCAAGAGTTAAAGTATCTTGGCTTTTGTCTCAGCCGACTCCTTCCCAGCTGAGACCTCCAGCGATTAGCTCATCTGTGTCTGTTTCCTCATCAATGAAATGGAGACTATCTGGGTTTTTTTCCTATTTCATTCCATTGTTTGGATTTGTCCATGGATACTAAAGGGCTTTATAAAGTATTAAGAACTATGATTATGAAAGAGATATTATTAGTTTCTGTATTTAATTCCTATTTATTAGTGTTTCAGTAGTGGGTTGCCTTTACTCATACACGGCTGGCTGTGTACTGGGATTGACCGGTATCCCAGGGACGACCTGCCTTTCAAATTTCTGCTGAATCGGACTGTGACAACATGATTAAATCATTTCAGAGGGATCCAAAGTCTCTACAGTCCTCAGGTTATGAAAATAAGAAACATTAAAACCAAATGTATCAAGGATGGGACCCAATATACCTGTGGGCATCCACGTTCCTGATTAGCTGGTCCCCTAGCCGTGGTCTTCAGGGAAAACAGCAGGGTTACCTCTGGAGGCGTCCAAGAGCTTGGGGTCACCATGAAAGCAGCAAATGCCTGCCAGGAGAACACCGGAGGGGAGCAAGGCATTCAGGAAGAGAGGAAAGGTCTCCTGCACCTGGCTTCACAGTTGTGATGGATGCTGATTTGTTCTGCCCAGACATAGGGTGTTTGAGAGATGGCAGCCTGTGACCTTTCTTCCTTTGCCTTCCTTCCTGGTGCCATGTTTCCGCAAACACGTATTCTTAGAACAGGACCCTGACAAACCCTCTTGAGGCTATGATGATGTAGACTGATAAGTTTCCACCAAAAATTCATTTTCCCCTTCCAAGGGCCACCTTTCCTGATGGCCTTGCATCTGGATGGGGCTGGTGAGTAGATTGATGTGTGTCTCTTATAGGCTGAGGTGGTTAAAAAGCATTTTGTCTGCTTCCTGTTTTCTTGTCTGCTTACTAGATATTGATGTCAGCAGCGATGCTGGAAACCGAGTCTTGAAGATGAAATGGTCACAAAAATGGAAGGAAATGGGGCCTCTGGGTCATCTGTGTCACTGCTTGAAGGAGAGCTGCCTGGTTGGGAACACTTACACGGGACTGGAATGTGAGCAACAAGCCCACGTTCCAGTGGGATTTGGGGTCTTCTGGGGCAGCAGCTATTATGACATGGATTAATATGGCCACTGATCTTCTCAAACCTTGCCAGACTCTTCTGTTCTCTGTAAGTGGGATCGGCTAGACATTTCTGTTGAGCTTGTCCTCTCCCTTCTCTCCTTGGATTCTTTCTACCCTCCCTGCTGTCATGTCCTCGGATGAATAATGACCGCAACAGAGAGCAGAGGGAACAGGGCAACAATGGTTGTTTCATTCATGAATTCCTTTATTCACCCATTCACTTCTTTCCCTCTGCATGACTTGACTACATGGCCATAGCCCAGGAGTTGGATGGGAGCCAGGGATGGACATTGGCGGGCACCTGGTCTAAGCTCTTAGGGTGGCAGTAAAGACCGTAAGTTTCCATGGTGGGACTTCATATTGAGAGCCGAGGGGAAGAGGGTTTGTCACCACTTTATACCCTGGGAATTTGTTTCTTTTTCATTTCTTACGTTCCATTTGGCAGGTACCTTTGAAATGTAGGATTTGTTGGTGGAGTACCCTAAGGTCATTATCTGGTTTATCAAACTGGCCCCGGAAGACCAGAGAGTTGTTCCCACCTAAAGTCCTGCTGTGTGCCTGGAGCCCAGGTTTAAATACTTGGATAGAAGAGAAACCAAGAGCCCAAGCGTTGAAGAGGCTGAAGTCACCCATACATGGCAAATAAATAAAAATCTAGAAAAGAAGACCAAACAAAAATAGCCGCTTACAAAAGCACACCAAACTTGTCCCTGAGATCTCATAATTTTCCCACTTAGGTGGATTGTGCTCACAGGTGCACTCACAATATCAAGTTTCTAAGCAAGAAAACCCCTCCACAGTCACGTAGGCGATTAAGTGGCTTAACTTGTAACTTGAGTGGTAAAGTTTGGTAAGCCTGGTTTCTAAGCAAGAAAACCCCTCCATAGTCAGGTAGGCGATTAAGTGGCTTAACTTGTAACTTGAGTGGTAGA
>NC_058408.1:3688481-3749531 GCF_002201575.2 Neomonachus schauinslandi | reverse complement strand
TGGTAGAGTTTGGTAAGCCTGGTTTCTAAGCAAGAAAACCCCTCCACGGTCACGTAGGTGATTAAGTGGCTTAACTGGAATGGGAAACGGGACGTGAGGGCTTCCTCAACAGCTCCTATCACTCATTTGTACAGGAAATAGAGAATCCCACCTGTTGAATAAGACTTTAACTTTTCCACCGCCACCAAACACATGGTTCTTGGGGGAAGAGCTTGAGGTGCTGGATTCTGACAAGACTCTGGTTGGAATCCTGACTCGGCCACTTACTGTCTCTGGGACTTGGAGCAAGTTACTTCAGTTTTCCCATCAGTCATGGGGATAATCATATGACCTACCTCAGAGAGTAGGTACTGGAAGCCTGGACCTCCCACTCCCCTCCACCGTTTTGCCCATCACTTCACCCCCTCTCTGGCAACCATCAGCTTGCCCTCTGTATTTATAAATCTGGTTCTGCTTTTTCCTTGTTTATTCATTTTTTTCATTTTTTAGATTCTACATGTAAATGAAATCATATGGTATTTGTGTTCTCCATCAGACTTATTTCACTTAGCCTAATACCTTCAAGGTCCACCTGTGTTGTTGCAAGTGCTGTGCCCTCAGACGCTTTAAGGTTCTGGCGCAGAGCATGTGCCCAGCACTGGCTGTCCATAACTAGCCTTTGCCTCCATCAGCCACAGCCAGGTTCCTATCTTTCCTCCTGAGAGGCAGCTCTTTACCTTCACCTTGTCTCCAGGGATTCTTTCCATCTTCCCTGGGATCCTGGCCCCACCCTGCTGGCAATTATCCACATGCTAGTGCAAGCTTGGAGGTCTGGCTCAAGAGTTACAACAATGTATACCATGTATGGACTCCAGTTAATAGTGCGGGATTGTATATTTGAAAGCACTAAGAGAGTAGATCTTAAAAGTTTTCATCACAAGAAAAAATACTTGTTTTGGTTTGTCTCCCTCTCTGGTTTCGTCTTGTTTCATTTTTCCCTCCCTTCCCCATGATCCTCTGTCTTGTTTCTCAAATTCATCATATCAGTGAGATCATATGATAATTGTAACTGAAAGAGACTCTTAATCTCAGGAAACAAACTGAAGGTTGCTGGAGTGAAGGGGGGTGGGAGGGATGGGTGGCTGGGGGATGGACATTGGGGAGGGTATGTGCTATGGTGAGCACTGTGAATTGTGTTAAGACTGATGGATCACAGACCTGTACCCCTGAAACAAATAATACATTATATGTTAATAAAAAAAATTTGGAAGGAAAAGTAAAAAAGAAAATTTTGTGAGTTGGCTGAGGAGAAGTGTGAGGGTGCAGGATGTCAACTAGACTTCTTGTGGTGACGGATGTCAACTAGACTTCTTGTGGTGATCATTTTGCAATAAATACAAATACTGAGTCGTTAAAAAGTTATGACGATGAAGGAGATTTTAAAATCGGCGTAGGGATACTAAGTACCTAGGTACCTTTCCACAGGTAACTCTGCTGCAGACAGTTTAGTCCAGGAGCAAATTACAGAACAATAGCTGTGATAATACCACAGGCCATTAGAAAGAGGAGTAGCCCGCTGAGGCCGCTGCCTGGGGCTCCTTGTGTAAGACAGACTGCATGTGCCTTGTCTTCCCAGCTAAGGGCTGCAACAAGCTAGCAGGACAGCATACATAGTAGGTAACATGTAAGGAATGATTCCAAGTGTCCTTTGCACACAGGACTCTGAGCATCTTTTGAGGGCACGTTTTCTAAGGATAAAAAGAACTCGGGGAAATCAGTCGTTTCATTGTAGATGTTATAATTTTGAGATTATCATATGTGTATTGTAGATAAAGCAAATAAGCAAAAGCTGTTGGTGATATTAGAATCCAAGGTTTTCATTACATATATATATATATTATTTTTTCTGCCAAAAGTTTTATTGTTTCCATTTGGTCCACAGCTTGGGAGAGGGCTCCAGGGCGGCTAAAAAGCTACCTAGTGGCTGTAGGGAGAGGCTCAGGCACAAGACTTGGCACGGGGGGGATGCCAGGGGGGCCCCTCACAGGCTGCTGGGCTCCAGAGGCTCCTAGTCGCGCTTGAGGATGAGCCTTTTGAAGAGATGCTCCCCCAGCCCAGCCTGGGGGCTAGACAGCCTGTGGAGGCTAGTCAGGAGGTACCCACCATCTTTTTATTGTTATGTTAATCACCATACATTACATCATTAGTTTTAGATGTAGTGTTCCATGATTCATTGTTTGCATATAACACCCAGTGCTCCATGCAGAACGTGCCCTCCTTAATACCCATCACCAGGCTAACCCATCCTCCCACCCCCCTCCCCTCTAGAACCCTCACTTTGTTTCTCAGAGTCCATAGTCTCTCATGTTTCATCTCCCCCTCCCATTTCCCCCCCTTCATTCTTCCCCTCCTGCTATCTTCTTCTTCTTCTTTTTTTTTTAAATATATAATGTATTATTTGTTTCAGAGGTACAGGTCTGTGATTCAACCGTCTTGCACAATTCACAGCACTCACCATAGCACATACCCTCCCCAATGTCCATCCCCCAGCCACCCCATCCCTCCCACCCCCACCACTCCAGCAACCCTCAGTTTGTTTCCTGCGATTAAGAATTCCTCATATCAGTGAGGTCATACGATACATGTCTTTCTCTGATGGTCCCCCACCATCTTGATGAATTTCACCTCCTCATCTAGGAAGTGGCTCCAGGAAGTCACAGAGATGGGGTCTGCGTGGGCAGAACCCAGGGCATGCAGCTCCAGAAGGGTCTGGTTCAGGCTCTGCTCCAGAGACAGGGCGGCTTCCATGGTGTCCACGGTTTCACCCCCCTCATCCTAGGATGGTTTGTGCGCAAGCATGCGAAGAGGGCGTGGCCGCTGCACTGGTTTTGCATCTTTAAGAGATATTCAGCACCCTCACACTTCTCCTCAGCCAACTCACAGAAGTGGCCAAGACCCTCCAGAGCCACACCCTCCTGGTGGAAATAGAAGCCCAGAGAGAGGTAGGTGTAGGATGCTCACAGATGCATGTTGACCAGGTGGTTGATGGCGGCCTCCACCTCGGTGGAATAATTCTGGTGAATCTGGGAGCTCATGGTGGATTGGTAATAAGTTGCTAAGCTCCAAATAGGGTGTTGGCTGGTCCCGAAGGCAGATTGTGGCCAAGGAGATGGCTCTGAAGGTTGGGACTGGAAGAAAGGTTGTGGTTGAAGGCTGGTAGAAAGGGCATCCCTGTGTCTGTTCCATCTATCCATACACTGCTGAAGCGAGAGACAGATCCACAGGACCACCAGGCGCATTGTTCAAGGTTTTCATTATATGAGAAAAGAGAAAATATGGAAACAAAGAAGTTTAATGGGGGGGACTATAATATCAAATCTGAGTTAATATCAATACAAGCACAAAGTTAATGTAATACAATCTGCACATAATCCATATAAACTATAGCAGTATTATATACAACCTAATCCATGTGAACTGTTAATCTATATTATGCATCCATACATATGGGGGAGGTGGGGAGAAGGGACAGAGAGAGAAATGCAGGAGTTTGCTCTGTCCAGTGAAAGGGCTTGGAATCCATTATGTCCGGGAGCAATGAACACACCTGACCTTCAGGTGCTGTCTTCTAAAATACCATTCTCACTAGAAGAATCAGGACTCCTTCGAGGAATGGCGAGTTCTAGGTTTAAGGCAGGGGATATTGAAGGCGAGCTTAAGATCTCTCACAGTATCAGAATGAGAGGAAATGCCAAAGACTGACTGGGTCCTGTCAAAAGAACCCAGATGAAGGGCTCTCACCAGCCAAATTTGGGACAATATGAGCATCAAAAAGAAGAAGGTTTGTGATTGATCGTATGAATAAAAATGTCAGCCTTTAATGATAAAAAAAAAAGTAAGAGAAAAGGAAAAACAAGAGAAAGGGGAAATAAAAGTGTCTTTGCTACCATGGGGATTCTTAGTACACAACTCTTATTCTGAAAATTCGTAGTTAAGAGGAAATAAGTAAGCTTTACCTTGTTTATTATTCATCTGGATAGGTAGGTTTTATGCTGCAGTAATGAACAACCTTAAAGTCTCAGTGGCTTAAAACAAGAGTTTGTTTCTCACCTTCACTACGTATCACTCTTGGGTTTGCAGGTGTTCTGATCCGCATCATCCTCCACAGGGACTCGGTCATTTAGGATGCTGCTAGTCTCTGAGGAAGTGGAAGGAAGGTGCTGGAAAGTACATCCACACGCCTGCTCATATTTCATTGGCCCAAGCAAGTTACACGGCCGTGTCCAAATTCAGGAGAGTGGAAAGTTCAATCCCATGATGGCAGATTCGGTAACTTTTGTAGGAAATAACCTCCTCTCCTCTGCCCCAGGAGCAGAGGGGCTGACTGTGTGACTTGCTGTGGCTGATGAGGGTGGGGGTCAGTGACAGCATGCTGGCCCAAAGCAGAGGCTCTGGGAGGCACGTCCCACTTTCCCTTTCTCCTTCGCACTCAGCTCATCCCGCGGAAGGAGAGCAGGCCCCCGGGAGCCATGGCTTCCTTGTTTGGACGCCTGGTGACCCTGACCCATCACCTGGAGCCACACCCAACACAGCTGCAGCTGAGCCAGCGCCAAATCACAGCTCTGGGAGCAAGCAGTGTTTGTTGTGATAAGCCACCATGATTTGGGGCTGTTTGTTACGAAGCTGGAGCTGACTGATACACCCATCCAGGACCCAGAGGGAAGAAGAAAACGGCGTGTTGGTGAACAGCTGCCTCTCAACGAAGGAGCCCTCGTGAGTCCCGCGGGAGATGGCACCAGCCAACCCTGTGGGCGGAAGGTGGTTAGGAACAGAGTGCTTGGATGGGGCCTCAGTATCACCCTACAGACTCCTTGCTCTTTGCCAAGGGTTAAGGGTACCTTTGAAACAGAGAGCGCTAATGTCAAGTCGGCCCGACGGCTTGCGCCGCCCGCCCCCTGCTGAGTCAGTGTAAGTGATATAGCACTCTCTTTGCAACGGTTTGCCTAAAATGTTTATCGGTGTTTACGCAGGGCTTCAGTCCAGAGCGCGTACAGGAGACTCGGGAGTCCCGCGAACACCAGCCCGAGAACCAGCACATGAGGAACGTGATAACTTTATAAGGCGATTGTCCGAGACGCCTCAAAGTGTCAGTCCATGGGGATCAAACAGCCACCTGTGTGGGGGGCTGTTCTGGTTTCAAAGTGACAAAAGGTATAAAACAAATGTTGCGCTTACTCCCTGATACGATTCTAGGTCGTATCAGTTGGAAAAAAACTGTGAAAGTGCCGGTTGCTCAGTTTGGGAAATCTGACTCCAACGTGGACATTGGGGGCTAACAGGGTATTTTTGATACTATTCCTAGACATGATAGAGGTATCAAGGCTATTTGGGGATTTTTTTTCTTATTATAGGAGATGCAGGCTAAAGTGTTTAGTGGCTAAATATCATGATATCTAACCTAATTTCAAGTGGTTCAGCAATAAATTTATACAGGTAAACACATATCCATATAATGTTTGCAATTAAGGGATAATGTTAACGTTTCTTGAGTCTAAGTGTTGGGTATACAAGTATCTTATTCTGTCAAATTTATATTTGAAATTTTTCATAATAAAAAAAGCTAGAAACAAAACAAAGCAAGATATGGCAGCGGGGAGGGTGTGAAATTCACATCTGTGCCCAAAATGTTGCCCTCATCCCGAGGTGCACGAGGTAAGTGTGGCCGTGATTTGTTTTCTCGTCCCTGCTTCTGGGCCATTTCATTTCAGGGATTCTGAGCTTGAACGGTTGCTCTTGGCCTTCTGCATCCTGAATCTTTTTCTCTTTACAAAGAACCATCCATTGATTAGGGAGAGAGATCAATAATCACACTTTACTTGACTTATGGCCCCTCTGGAGAAACCATATCTTACTTGATGGCCTGGTGCTTCTTAGTTTTAGAAAGAATAACATTATATATATATTATAGATGCATGTACTTGACTTTGATGTGTTAATATTTTTCCCGTATTCCAACCTATTCTGCCTCATTGGACAAGGCGTTTCTCTTCTTTAAGGTTAATTTCACCTTTGCTCCAGAGCATGTCCTTTCCTGATGCCTTCAGGGTCTGATCTGGTCTGTGATCCTCTCTCTTCACGGCCTCTTGACTCTTGGCCTTCAGCTTAACACACACACAATTTGTAGAGCCAATTTGTAGGTCTTATATTTCTGCTGGACATCAGCCTGGTGAGCTACTGGCATGAATTTACTATTTCTAATACGGTCTGTCAGATCATCTCGTACCTTTGGTGTGTTGAGGGGGTGGTTCCAGGAGAATCAAGGCTCTATGTGCCCCTGCCTTAGGGCTGGGAGATCATCTCGATTTCCTAGTGGACCTGTGCATGCCAGCTCGAAGACCGCAGCGTTGTACTAACATGGTAACTGGTGTTACCAGCCACTTCACTGCCCCGTTTCTCTGGTGGGGCTTCCCAGCTCACTCACCACTCTGCCTGGCTATGCGGGTAACCATGACTGCAACCTGGACCTCACTCGAAGCTATAGGGATGCATTGGCTCACACGGCAGACAGACTGGAATGTTCTCAGTGGTGGTTTTCAAACTTTACACATGGTGACAGCTTGCTGCGGCCAGGAGCTTTGGATTTATTAGGTCTGGGATGTTGCAATTCTGGTAAGTTTCTAGGTGAGGCTGACATTGCTGGTCCAGGGACCACACTTTGAAAACCACGACTCTAAGCATGAACTCCCTTGAAAATGGGGAAAGGAGATGAAGCAAGAGCTCTTTGTTTTCATTTCCCTATACCTAAAATATCTTTGGCTGAGGTCTCAAGTTAATAGGAGAAAAGCTTGAGTGAAAAAGGGAACAGAAGGCTAAGAACTCGATGGGAGGAACCCTAAAGCCCTTCGTTAACCAGGCCCTTTCTTCTGGGGCTTAGCACTCTGTGACCCTGCAGGAGGGCCAAGTTTGCAAGGGAAGCGAGCAGGTGGTGCCTTGTCCTTGTCTTTCAAAGCCTTCTTTTTATCATGTCCCATTGCTAATAAATGCAAAGCTTTACCTAGTATGTTTTTCCACCCTACCAAGACAAATAGTCCCCCTGAAGCTTTGGCTCAAGGACTAGTCTGCCATAGAACAAGATCCAAGTGAGTTAAGGCCCATGTGCAGTTTTCTGGAAAAAGCTCTGGGGAGCCAGTTGCTGATCAGAAAATTAGTTACAGATTTGTGTGGTGGAGGAAGATCTGGTATTGACTTTATTCCAGAAAAGGAAAAGCCGTGGGTAGTCTGACCTTAAACCTTCAGTTGACTGGGGGGGATAGATATCACCTTTTATTTTACCACAACAGAGACCTTAACAAAGGAAATGCATTTGGCTGAGGTGGGAATTAGAATATGCTGTGTAGGGGGTTGACCCAGATGGAGCCTAAAAGGAATTCTGATTTTTCTGGGTGTGTTGGTCTGCAGGTGTCTTATTGACATGAGTTCGTATTTAGAGGCTTTTGATTTCTGGCTGAAGGAGGGAGAAGCTTAAGGGCTGGGGAGCAGTTCCTAGGAAAAAGACAACAGTGACATGACAAAATTATTATAAGGTTAACGTCAGAGCACAAAACTGTATTCTGCATTATTCCCGCAATTAAAAAAATACCTAGCAGATGAACTCTCACTTCACAAACTCAGATAGGCAAGAAGTATGTCTTTTTATTTTTTATTTTATTTTTTAAAAGATTTTATTTATTTATTTGAGAGAGAGAGAGAGAGAAAACGAACAGGGTGGGGAGGGGCACTGGGAGAAGCAGACTCCCCGCCGAGCTGGGAGCCCGAAGAAGTATGACTTTTTAAATGCTTTCTATTACACATTTTCATTTCCATTTTTTGTAGTCTATTCGATGGCAGAAATTTTACTTCAGTCCACTTAAGATTGGACCCCATTTTTTCCCACAGTCACAGCTGAATCCCTAGAGTTTGGGGAACGAATTAGATTCATGTGATAACTTTCCTTTAAAATTTGCTGAGACATCTTTAAAGCCCTATTGAAAATATAATAAATATTTCTGAATGTGCCGTCAGATGAAAGTTGTTAATTGTGTCATTCGACTCTCCTGTATCTTGGCTGAATGCTTGTGGCTGTTTGAAGTATAATTTATGGAAAGCAGTATGCTATATTCTCCCACTTTCACAGTGATTTATCGGTTTATTCCTGCAGGTCCATCACTTTCGGTGTAGATCCAGAGTCTATTTAATAACGTGCATCCATGTTTAGAATGGTTATATTGCTTTGGTAACTTTAATCATCGCGCAGAAACTCTGTCTTTAATGAAGCTATTTGCCTTAAAGTCTTCTGTGACTGACATTAACGTGGCCAGACTGGCTGTGTCTGGTTGTTACTGGGCTGATGTATCTCTTCCCATTCTCTGCCTTCCCCACGGTTCAGTGCTTTCATGCATTAGGTGTGTCTTTCTGCAAACAGCCTCAGAGCTGCATTGTGTTGCAATCCACTCTGACATTCTCATTTAGCTGGCAAGTTCAGTGTATATGTATGGGAATAATTGATATATTTGGATTTGGTGTTACTATTTGTTTTCATATTATACTTTCTGGTCTAGGTTTGTGTCCCTCTCTTTAAAAATCCTTTCCTAGGAACAATATTCATATATCTCCCTTGATCCCTGTTTCCTACATCTGCGGGCACATGTCATTTTCTTAAAGTCCAATAATTTGCTTCCTGGTGCAGCCTTTTTGTCTGAATATTTAGCAACAAGTTCTTTCTCATTTGTAAATCGAGGTGAAATTCACACGCTATAAAATTAACCATTTTACAGTGAATAATTCTACGGCATGTCATATACTCCTAACGTCTAGCCGCCACCGCTGGCCAGTTCCAAAATTGGACAAGTTCCCTCTTGCCGTGTGCAGACGGTCCCCAACTTACAATGGTTTGACTTACAATTCTTTTTTGACGTCATGATGGTGCAGAAGCACAGGGGAAACTGTGCCTTGAGTTTTGAATTGGGGTCTTTTCCCGGGGTGGTGATGTGCCGGAGACCCCCTCTCGTGATGCTGGGCTGTGGGCAGCGGCCGTGGCTCCCAAGCAGCCACGGGGTCACCAGGGTCAACAACCAACGTGCTGACCACCATCCCGGCCCCGTGCAGCCATTCTGTTTTTCACTTTCAGCACAGCATTCAGTAAGTTACATGAGCTATTCAACACTTTATTATGAAACAGGCTTTGTGGTGGATGATTCTGCCCCACCGCAGGCTCCTGTAAGCATTCTGAGCGCTTGTCAGGGAGGCACGGCTGAGCTGTGATGTTCGGTAGGTTAGGTGTGGGAAATGCAATTTCAACTTATGATGTTTTCAATTTCCAGTGGGTTTTTCAGGATGTAACACCACTGTAAGTCAAGGAAGAACTGCATTTTACTAGGCCTCGAGCTGGGTTGTTTTAATTTTGTTAAAAAAAGGGGGGCGCCTGGGTGGCTCAGTCGTTAAGCGTCTGCCTTCGGCTCGGGTCATGATCCCAGGGTCCTGGGGTCGAGCCCCGCATCGGGCTCCCTGCTCGGCGGGAAGCCTGCTTCTCCCTCTCCCTCTACTGTTCCCCCTGCTTGTGCTCTCTCGCTCTCTATCAAATAAATAAATAAAATCTTAAAAAAAAAAAAAGAGCTCTATAACCCGGGAGGAGGTGTGGCCTGCCCTTGTCCTCACTCCCTCTCCACTCTGCTGTTAGAATAATCATACGTCTGATCTGAGGTCAAAAAGCAGATGGATGTGTCAGTCCTCCATCATCTGGCTGGGGTTGTCGTTGTGACCTAGTGTTCGCTAGGGCGGCCGCTTCTAACTCAGTCTTGTCCTACTGACTTTATTTTTTAATTTTTGAAGCTGAGCTGTGATTGACATATGACATTGTACTGGTTTCAGATGTCCTGTGTGTCACAGATGCTGAACGCTGGGTCCCAGGAAAATGCCCAGCAAGGGCTGTGGCTGGAGTGCTGACGGGCTCTCCCCATCTGCGTGCGTTAGGGTGAGGGTGTGTAACCCCCACGTGTGGGATGGGACACTGCCGGGACCCGGCGCCCTCACCCTCACCCCACATTCTCCCGTTGCTTTCCGGACACGGCCATTCCTGAGCGTACGTAGAAAGGAGGAGGATGTGAACAGATGACATCTCGGCCGCTAAAATATCGACCCACACGCCGTGAAGGATTTGATTTCAGTTTTCTCTGTGGTGTAGACCCCACTTCTGGAATCTGAAGGGGCAGGAATTGGGGGAGGGACAAAGTGTCTTCCAGACGTTTTGCTTGTAGGTGACAGGTTTGGGTGGGGGACACTAGGGCTTCTGACTGCTCTCATCGAGGTGTTTCAGTCAGGCTCCCACACTCTGGGCTGACTGGTGGTGTAAGAGTTGTGTGTTTGTGTTTGTTTCTCGCCAAGTTTTACATTTGTCTTTCTCTTCATAAATAATTTACCGGAAAGTGGGGAACGGTTGTGTCAGGAACTCTGCATAGTCGTTGTTGTTTTTTTTTTAATGATACTTCGAGGCCCATAGACCCTGGTACCAAGGGCACAGTGGAAGAGTCTGGATTGTAGTGTTGGGGTCTTTTGTGAATAAATGGTGACTGAACATTTTTGGCAGCTCAGACTCTTGTTCCCAAAGCCTTCATTGGAGAAGGTGTCATAGGCTGACCCTGAAGCCATCCTTCCTGTGGAGGAAGGGCCACGGTCTTGGTCTCAGCCACCTGCTCAGACATCAGGGAGAGACTGAAGGGAGAACTGCGTTGTCCTGTGACCGCCGAAGCCTCTGTCCTGTGGGCCGGTCACTGCACAGCCGTGTCCCATGACTTAGCAAGGTCACTGCCGTCCCGGGATGACAAACACCGTGGGGTCTGGAAATTCTTCTTCACAGCTTCTGCGATACAGTTTCCTTCCTTCTTCCCCATGGGGGAATCTCCAGCAGATGTCCATGTATTTGGAGGTCTGTTTGGGGTAGGTGGGCAGAGCCCCGAGAGGAGCGGTGGCTCCAATGACCTGAGTTTCATTTATAAGTCCAGTCATTTTACTTTACGTCATTTGTTTTTGTCATTGATCTTATCACCCCTTGACACATTTTTTTTTTTGTTTCTCACGTTAAAAGATAAGTTTGCCTTTTCTGAATTGCATCACCATTGCCGAGTACACAGCAAAATAAATTAATAATGAAAAAATTAATATTCGTTGCGTTAAGGTAGCTCTTTGGGTGGATGAATGGGCAGTAGCGGCAGAACTCGCTGAGGGAGCTGTAAGCCGAGACTCCCTGTGTCCACCCGCGGCCAACCTCCCGCTCCTCTTCAAAGGATTGAGGAGCACTCTCTTCTTGGACGTTGGGGGTCCTGTGGGTTCGCCCTCCTGCTCTGCGAGCCATCGCGCCAAGCATGTCGGGCAGAGTCTGCCCGGCCCACACCACCAGGACCCCGGCACACGGTCTGCACATACCATTCCCGAGGACCCTCTGACCACCGGGATGGTTTCTGAGCACAGGGAGAAATTGCTCTGCATGTGATTTCCCCTTTGCTTTAAAGTAAAAGCCAGAGGCCGGACTGTAGCTTTTCAGTAGGGCCACCCATCATCCCCGTTTATGGCTGTTGTCCCAGTGGTATTATTAATGTCCCATCTTTACTCGTAAGTGGGTCCAGTTTGGACGCTGCACTATGTCCCTTCTTCCTCTACCCCTCCCCCGATGTACTTCTCTGACCTGTTACCGCCCATTCTCGCTCTCCTGTGGCCACCCTCAGCTCCCCACTGTCCCTTGAACTCATGCGTGTGCCCCTGCCCCCAGAGCCTTCATGTGAGCTGTTTCTATTTCTGGAACACTCTTCCATGGGTTATCTGCATAATCAATTCCTTCAAGTCTTTGCTTAAATTTTACCTTCTCAGTGAGACATAGGTTGACCATAGGCCTTGTTGTTTCTGTTCCCTGCTGTAGCAGAAGAGCCTGGAATGCCTTGCACTGTAAGCATCAGTACACATTTGTTGAATGAAGGAGTGAAAGAATGAATGAAAACTTATGTTATTTTCTATTTACCCCAAAGACTTGCCAGGTGACTGGCTAGCTGTAAAGATCCAAGTTGTTACTAGCTGACGATGACTTACTAGTTTATCCCTAAACTGGGCATCTTTTTCATTTTTATTTCCCAATAAATTGGACCTTTTTACGGCATGGGACTTGACCATTTTGTCACAGACCAGTTTAAGGGAAACTTGGAAGAGAGGCAGGTCTTTAGAATCCCTAGAAATAATCCCACAGAAGCATCTCTCTATTTTATCTAAAAGACAGGCTAACCCAGCAGAAATGGTTCTAAAAGTAAAAGAGTATCAATGTTGGCATCATGCTCTGTGGTTTATGGAGCTCTCTCAATCCCACTATCTTATTTAAGCCTTATAATAGCACTTTCTATTATCCCTATTTAGTTTATGAGGAAACATAACCCAGAGAGAATGATGATTTCCTGCAAGATCTATGGCTGGTTGTGTGGCAGAGTGTTTAAGTGGCAAAGTGACTTCCCACGACTGGTTTAGTGCCACACTATGTCTGATGTCCCTTTCTAGATTATATCAGGACACGCTTTCATTAGTTGTGCCTTCTGGGGTCTCTGGGAGAGTATACAGGAGACAGAGAATGTCATGACCCACAGCACATGAGAGGATGTTGTCCCAGTCCTATTGTGCAGCTCGATGGACACTAAGGGAGCAAGGCCAGGGACATTTGCCACCCAGGTCCAAATGGACACTTTATGCAAGGCTTTCATAAGAAACAGAGAAAGACTCTTTCTTAGGATATTTCACAGTCCCCTCCCAATGTCCTCTTACAATCATGACAACTATATCCATTAGTAATAATAGTTACCCTGTACTAAGCACACTGTATGTCATGAACTATTCTAAGTATGGGTGTTAATTCACTTACATCTCATATCAACTCTTTGTAGCAGGCATTGTGATTAACCTATTTCCACAAAAGGTCCTAAAAGCACATTTGAGCCCATCTCACAGCTAGAAATTGGTAGAAAGGCGGTTTGAACTCATATGGCTCAAGAAAGTGCTCCAGAAAAGTGCTGTCCAATAGAAATATAAGCCACATGTGGTTTTAAATCTTCTAGCAGTTACATTAAAAAGTGAAAAGAAACATCCGTGCATACCCAGAGGGTATTATGCTAAGTGAAATAAGTCAGATGGAGAAAGACAAATACCATATGATTTCACTTATATGTAGAGCCTAAAAAACAAAAACAAAAGTAGAAACAAACCCATTAATACAGAGGGCAAACTGGTGGTTGCCAGAGGAGAGGGGAGTGGGAAGAGGGACAAAATGGGTGAAGGGGAGTGGGAGGTACAGGCTTCTAGTTATGGAATGACTAGGTCCCGGGGTGGAAGGGCACAGCGTATGGAACACAGTCGGTGATGCTGTAATAGCCCCGTCTGGTGACAGATGGCAGCTACAGTTACGGTGAGCACCACATAAAGTACAGAGATACGCACTCACTCTGTTGTACCCCTGAGACTAATGTAACATTGTGCATCAGCTATACTTCAATAATAAATAAATGTGAAAAGAAACAGATGAAGTCAATTTTAATAATGTGTTTGATTTAACCCAATGTATCAAAAACTTAATACTTCAACATGTAACCATATAAAAATTATTAATATGATAGTTCACAGTTTGGCACTAAGTCTTCTAAGTGTGGTATGCATTTTACTCTTAGAGCACGTCTCAACTTGGAGTCTAAATTTTCATCAGAAATACTTAAACTATATTTAGATTTCATTAAATGTATAATTGAAAAAATAGATTTCCATATTCAAGTTATTTCAGTCATACCTAAAGTTTTCCAGTAACTGAATCAAGTATGAGTTTTTAAATTAAAATTAAATACAGTGTAAAATTCAGTCCCTCTGTGGTACATTCTGAGTGCCCTAGAGCCCCCTGTGGCCAGTGACCACTGTGCAGGGGGCTCTGATGCCCATGTCCATGCCCGAGACGCCAGACTGCTCTAGTTTCTGGGAGAGGCCCCACTGCCATTTTGGCTCGGCCCCAACTGCCCCATCCCTGCGTGGTTCTTTTGATCTTCTTCTGAGCTTTTCAGATATTCGGACGTTCAGCCCATAATTCCCATCTTCATCTTTAGCATTAACATCAAATGTCCTGAATTACACAGATCCCACATCATGCTTGGAGAAAGGTGAACGACATCATAAAACTAATAAAAAACTATGCCGGTTTTCCTTACTAGCTCTGCTTAACATACAAGAGAATTCAGGATAAGTTAGGACTATCTCTCACCCATCCAGGATAGAAATAATAGCCAGATTAGATTGCATGTCAGAGCCTTTGCTTAGTGAGGCTCCAAAATCGCTCCTTTGTTTATGACCAAAAGCCCTGCACATTCCCTTTGAGTCGGTGTGGGTGAATTTGGGAGAAGGAGAGGGTTGGTAAGAAACTGAAGAGAGGAAGTTCCGCCTAGAATTCCCTTTCGTGTTTCCGACCTGGCGTTCAGGGAGGGAGTCCTTGTCCCCTCTGCAGCCAACAGGGCAGAAGATGAGAGATCTGTCCAGCACTTGAAGTATGGCTGGTGTAAAACCAAGGAAGTAGATTTACTTTTGTTTGATTTTACTCAATTTTAAATTTACACAGCCACACGTGGTGGGGGCATCCATGCTGGAGAGCACACAGGCTCTGTGAGGCGAGGGACTGTGGCCCCCCTCCTATCATAGTTCCCAGCACACGTGCCTGGGAAAACTGTAGGTGGTGTGTCTCTTACAGGTTGATCCTTCTGTGCTGAGATGGAGAAGAACTTCTGTTTTACAGGACGTGGGTGTCTGTGCTGAGGAGCTCAAGAGATTGAGGTTTCCACCGTGTGTGCAAAAGGTCTTCAGACATGAGCCAGCAACCCTGTGAGGCTCAAGGTAGGTGAATTCCTGATAGAAAATGCTTCTTCTGCCTCTGCTCTGAACTGTATGAGACATTCTTTAAAATGCACGTTCATGAATTGTCTGAAGGCCTACAAAATAAGAAGAATGAAGGCTATCCCTCCTGGGCATGGAATACTACTTCAGACGGAGTGGGCAATCTTCTGTTTGTCTTTCGTGCCTGGGCGGCTGTGGTGGAAAATGACCTGAGATGGAAAATGTGGCCTGAGATGGAAAATGGATTTGCCGATTTAGTGATGTGAGCAAACTGGGTTTGAGCCCCACAACAAGCATTAATCTAAGTGGTTTATGTGCACTGATTTACATGACCCTCAAGTTCCACCATCTCTCCATTTTACAGAGAAGAAAATTAAAACATGGGATAAGTGACTTGCTCGAAGTCACTCAGCTGACTCAGTGAAATGCGGGAACGGGGTTTGAACCCACACATCGAGGTTCTGCTCTCCCTGTGTTGCCTTGACAATCACTAGCTCACTCTCGCTATACTTACCCTTCCCGTAGCAAGTTTGCTGTGGGCTGTGACATGGTGTGTGTGCGTGTGCGGGGTGAGCTTCCCCAAGACGATGGTGTGTGCGCATGCAGGGTGAGCTTCCCCAAGATGATGGTTTTGTGCTCAGCCTGGCAGGTGAGGGGCTGGATGAACAAGGCGTGAGGTGACACACAGTCTGGGGGGAAAGAATTCACCTTGGAATTAGAGCCTCTGGTTTCTTACTGATGAAATTTGGGGAAATATTACTTATTTCATGTGGTTATTACAATTATGTAATGTGATGTAGGTGGAAGGGCTTTAGGTATCGAAGAATCTAAAATACTGGCACATTGGCCATTAAGTGATGCCAGATCTCAGAGATTACGCAGTTACAGGACTTAGTGTTTTACCTAAGATTTGGGGGAATTCTGGCTTTTTTCTACCGGCAGTTCAAGGATTCATCTTCCTCGAGCGTGAAAGAGAGGCCTGAGGGCTTCCTTGCAATTTCAGATTTTCTGCGTCTTAGAGTCGCCTTAATATCAAAGCAACAAAATGTCTAGGAATTAACCCAGATCGGAAGCACGCAAGAGATTAAAGGATGAAGGGATACCTTTGTTCATGTCACTAAAGGCCAGTGCAGCCCCTCAGAGCCCCTTCCAGGAGATGAAAGTCACCTGCAGCCCACGTAAGCATCCCGTGGCGCCTGGCTGCCAACACCCCCGAGGCTCCAAGCCTCGTCGTGGCCGGCTCCGGCTCTGACGTGCGTGAGGAGCCGGGCACCTGTCTCCCTGAGGTACCGCTGGCTGTTCTGGTTGTGTCCGCCCCTCAAGGAAGAGCCGGAAGGCCGTGGGCATTATGCAAAGTGTGGAGACACTTCCCTGCAAAGCAATAATTTAAAAACGTCTCTTAGGGGCGCCTGGGTGGCTCAGGCGTTAAGCGTCTGCCTTCAGCTCAGGTCATGATCCCAGGGTCCTGGGATTGAGCCCCGCATCAGGCTCCCTGCTCCGTGGGAAGCCTGCTTCTCCCTCTCCCACTCCCCCTGCTTGTATTCCCTCTCTCGCTGTGTCTCTCTCTGTCAAATAAATAAATAAAATCTTAAAAAAGTCTTTATAAAAACGTCTCTTAAAGCTGGGAAAAGAAACTATGGATTAGTAGCTTCAAAATCCATAAAGCACTTGCAGTGAAAATAAATGGTCATTTATTTGTTAAATCCTAGGTGATTCTTCCCCAGCTGTATATACATGGCCCAGCGAACAACCACGGAGCTATGAGCTAGCCTTGGGTGCCAGGTGATGTTGGCACATCAACCTATTCCTCTTCACAACATTTCTGCAGGGTGGACGTTCTATCTTTCTTTTCCAGATAAGACTCAGAGAGGCTAAGCCGTATGCCCGGAGCCGAGAGCTGGTACCTGGAAGGATGTGAAGATGTGTCGACACTGCCTGGTGCCTGCTCCTGGCACTGCCCCAGCTCGCCTGCCTTGAGTCTCAAGTGAGACGTCTTGGGTAACCAGCCGAAGGGGGTGTCCCCAGCGTGCGGTAACTCGGTGGGTGGACAGCAGAGAGCGGCACACCGGCTTCAAAAGACAGGGTGTCCCAGGAACCACCACCCTCTCTTTCCATAGTAGAGCCTTCTGACAGCCAAGACCTGCTCCACCAAGATGAGTTACACCCTTGTTTATGGTACCAGGGGAGAGTTCATAAAAATGCACGGGTGTGATGTGATGGCTCAAATTTTACTGAGATTTAATATGTGAAACCCACACTGTCTGCAGTTTCTTCTCTGCTTGGCCCCTCCATCACTGGGATAGCCTTGACTCGAACAGGAGCTTCTGTGATCATCATTATAAAGGACAAATCCAGGCTGTGATGTTTTCTTTTCAATGTTTTTACTTCCTCCTTGGGGAATTCTTGCTAGGATACAAATGTACAATGTTGCCAGTTAAGTTATTAAAATTTTAAATGCTTCTAGCCACTGCAGATTTCCAGGCATCCATTATGATGTTTCAAGAGTGGGTCTTTCCACCTCAAGGCAAGTGTGGTACTTAGAGAGCTCAAGTTACAGACACTTTGGCTCTCAGAGGAACGAGGTTCCTTTCAATACAGGCCATGAACGAGGAAGAAGAACAAGGTGAGGGGATAGAGTCTTCTAGAGCACTTAGCTGGGAAGATAGAGACAGCAGAGGGAGCTCTCGTGTGAACAGAGGGCTGCAGGCTGGGGTGGCACCGCCGGGCATGAGCCCCCTTGCCTGCCTGTCTCTGCCCTGGGCACAGACGGAGCCCGCGGCTCAGCTGCATCCCCACCGAGTGAGTCAGAGCGCAGGCGTCCACACGGCGCAAACTACTCTCCATCCCAGCTCTACCGTGTCCCACCCTGGGGAGAGGTTGCAGTCCCTTAGGGTGTGGAGGGAAAAGAGAGAGGGCAATGCAGAGTTGTGTGCACTTCGAATTAGATTGAATTACGTTAGATTATAACACCTGTGTAACAGAACACCACTCTTCCCATAACTACACTGACTCGTAGCCAGTGAGGAAAATGGTCCGAAAGGCTCATCACAGAAGGGTCAGAGTGCTTGTCTCTCTGGATGGTGGGTTATGAGTGTTGGCTTTTTTCTACATTTGTTTGGCTACATTTTCTGATTTTCAGTCATGATTTTAATTGCTTTTGTAACAACAACAAAAAGAAAAAGGCATGAGCTTAATGAAAGAAATAATAAAATAATTTTTTTATATTCAGGTTGTTTTACTTTTTTTTTCTAGCATAAACAGGCTAGAACAAGAATAACTGGCTGAAAATAAATAGAACGTATGAAACAAAAAGGTAGAACAAAATCCTTAATTTTGGAGAAATTATTTGTAAAAATGAAAATCTTTAGAAATAGTTGCAGAAGAGTTTTATGGTCTGCCAAGCTGCCAATACTTAAAAAAATCATTGAGAACATTTGATTCTTCAACATTATTAAATACAGCATAGATACACAGAGCACCTGTTTAAGATGCAAACAGTATAACACAGCACAACAAATATCTTCGTGCCTGTCACCTGATTTATAAAATATACTATTCCTGTTATTTTGGAAACTCCCCGGCTGCCCTCCAGTCCCACCCACTTCCTGCCCCCCCCCGAAATAACTATTATCCTGAATTTTGTGGGTCTTTATCCCTCTGATTTTCTTTCAAGTTTTGTATCAATAACAATATATTATTTAAGTTGTTCATTTTTATATGTTAAATAAATGGAATCATATGTATATTCTTCTGCAACTCACTAAGATTCATTCATGTTATTATTGTGACTGTTGTCACAATTCACAGTTGTGTAATATTCCACTACACGAATCTATGAATATACCACAATTTATTTGTCCATTTGACAGTTGGTTACTATTTTTTTTTTTGCTTTAATAAACTGCTTCTAAAAATCCTCTAGGACTTGGAGTGCTGTGTCATAGGATAGGTGTATCTTTAAAATTAATAAGCAGTGTATATTTGTAAACCACACATCTGATAAGGGTTAATATCCAAAATAAGTAAGAAGCTCATACAACTCAATAGCAAAAAAGCAAACACTCCAATTTCAAAATGGGCAAAGAACCTGAATTGATACTTTTCCTAAAAAGATATTCAGATAGCCAACAGGTATATGAAAAGATGCTCAACATCAGTAATTATTAGGAAAATGCAAATTAAAACCATGGTGAGATATCACCTCACACCTGTTAGAATGATCATCATCAAAAAGACAAGAAATAACAGGTGTTGTCAAGGATGTGGAGGAAAGGGAGCCTAAGTGCACTGTTGGTGGGAAGGTAGACTGGCGCAGCCACTCTGGAAAATAGTATGGAGGTTCCTCAAAAAATTAAAAATAGAACCACGTCTGATCCAGCGATTCTACTTCTGGGTATAAATCTGAAGGAAATGAAATCACTGTCCTGAACAGGTGCGTGCACCCTTGTGTTCATTGCAGCATTATTCACAGTAGCTAAACATGAGAACAACCCAAGTGTCCGTCAGTAGATGAATGGACAAAGAAGATGTGGTGTATCTGCAATGGAATATTATTCAGCCATCAAAAAGAAGGGCATTCTACTCTTTGAGGATGTACCTGGAGAGCATTATGCTAAGTGAATTAAGTTAAAGAAAGACAAATACTATATGACCTCACTTACAAGTAGAATCAGAACAAAGCCAAACCCATAGCAACCGAGGTCAGATTTGTGGTTGCCAGCATGGGGAGTCAGGGCTGGGGGACTCGGGTGAAGGTGGTCAAAAGGTACAAACTTAGAAGATAAAAACATTCTGGGGATGTGATGTCCAGCATGGTGACTACAGTTAACAATACCATATTATATATTTGAAAGTTGCTAAGAGAGTAGATCTTAAAAGTTCTCATCACAAGGAAAAGAATTGTAACTATGCATATTGGTGGACGTTAACTAGATTTATTGTGGTGATCCTTTCACAATATATACAAATATCGAATCATTATGTCATACGCATTAGACTTATAAACACGTCAATTGTATCTCAATAAAACTGGAAAAAAAACCCCAGTGTACTAGATAATGCCACGTTATGCTCCACACACGGATGGCTCCCACACCTCCGCCTGCAGTGTAAGATGTTCTGTCTGGCCACATGCTCACCAGCTTTGTTCTTCCCTGTGGATGGAGAAACACCGTCTCACTGGGGTCTCTGCGTTCCTTTCCTTGATGTCCTGTGATGAGGTTAAGCAGCTTCTTCCGTGTTCGTCCTGCAGCTGTGTTTTCCTCAGTGCTAAGTGTCGCCCACGACCGTTGCTCATCTGTCTACTGCGGCACTTTGCCTCCTTCTTGCAGATTTACTGCTCGGAGCGTTCTGCACATGGATCCTTTGTCAGTTATGGGCCTGCACATGCCTTCTCCCAGGTTCTGGCGCGTTCTTTACACTTTCTCTGATACATTTTAATTAACAGACAGTCTCAATTTTAATGTAATATAATTTATCAACTTTTTTTCCCCGTGGTTTTCATTCTGGATCCTTTAGAGCTTCACAGCCATGAAGCTGTTGTTTTATGTTTTCACCTAAAAGTGTTATGATTTTGTCTTTCTCACTTCAGTTTTCAATTGACTTGAAATGGATTTATGTGTATCGTTTCCTTTTTATTTCGTATGGAAATATGCAAAGTGCTATCAACACAGTTCTTCCTGGTCAAATATGCACTGACACATTTCGTGTTTTCTCTGTTCCATAACTTGATGAAAATTAATTCTGCCAATTTTTGGTGCATATTTTTTCCAGTCCTTTTAGGTTATCTGAGATATCTATTGTGCTGACCGACATCTGCAAGCTTCCCCTTCCATCTCTGGGTTTTCAAGACACCAACCCAGGGTTCTCTGTGGCTCTGAGTGAATGATCAACAGCTGGATCACGACAGAATCCTGTGACACACCTCCACATATTGTTCTTCCAGGCTGAATTCTATCCACAAATCAAAACTCTAGAGGTGCACGTTTCAAAGCACCTGCAGATTCACTAATCGGTATCATGAATTTATTTTTTTCCTAGGTTATCTGTTGCAAAGATTAAATCCATTTTTCCCCCAGAAATCTAACGTGCCTGACTACATCACTCCACTGACCCGCAGGAAATTCAGATGCCTTTGAATATTCTAGAGCCAGGGAGGAGAGCTGAAGGAACCCGCTGTGCCTTGTGGAATTATGCAAGCTGCCACCGATACATTTTTCCATTTGTAAATGTCATGGAAGGGTGTGAGTGTGTGTATGTGTGTGTGTGCATCTCTGCAATATTTAATTTATGCAGAAACAGATTGGCATTTGGTTAAGATTTTAGGCTCTGGAGAAAAACTACCTGGGATCAAATTCTGACTCCTCTACTGTGTTTTTGTGACCTTGGGCAGGTAACCTATCCTCTTCGCACCTTTGTTTCTCTAGCTGAACATGGACAGCAGAATTGTTTCCATCCGTAGGGTTGTGGTTGGGCCTGGAGAATCCCCGAAATGGCATGAGGATGCTCCCTCACCCTCTCAGCTTCCCGACATGGGCTGTCTGTGTCCGTGGCCCCCACGTGCTCCCCTCCCCCGGAAGAGAACGTCGGCCTGTTCCCATCTGATACTGTGTGGCTGTCGGAGTCCCTAACCCGTGTAGTGGTGGAGCGTGCTGGTGGAGTTTAACTTCTGCCCAGTTAGGACGGAAGCTGTTCTGTGCTGTCAAACGCTTGCAGCAGATACATGCCCAGAACATAGGTCATCTCGTGTACGGTAGGTAGCAACGGACTGTTTTCAGATAACGCCACATGGTACATTGGTCCCTGTTTCACATTCCTCTTCAATGACATTTTGGTGGCTGGACTCTTAGTTCTGCAGGTAATGTTTTCTTTTTTAACTGTTCAACTTGGGTTAGGATGAATAGCCACTTATGTAAGTCTGAGTTCACGCGTGTGCTTCCTAAGTTACATACTGAATGTATGTGCATTGCCAGGTTATGACCATTTTCTCTCCCTTTTCGAGAATCTTTAATTCACTGTAAGAGCCACACTAATCGAAGGATTTCACGTCGATCATTTCCTTCCTTGGTTTGTGAACTAGAAACAGGGCTCTCTTGAGGGCGTGTGTGTCTTTGGACAAAGCTCCTTCTTCGCTTCCTCTGCCCCTGTTACCTTGCAAAACTCCAAGGACACCATTCGCTTTCTGTTCCGTGTCTCAGGTGTCCTCGAAGCCCCCTTCGTGACAGAACATTTTTATAGATGAGATGGGTTTAAATGTCCACCTCTTTAAGACGAACTTTTCAATGGAGAGGGACAAAGCCACTTCTTTTGGTTTGGAAATCACAGGTATTTTGATGAACACACACACACACACCATTTGTGAACACGTCCTTGACATTGCAGCCCTCTTAAATTACTTTCCAAATGAAAAAGGTATCTGGAGAGGAAATCCTTGAGCTGATTGCCTTGATTCAGGCTTTCCTCCAGATTGCTCCCTGGAAAGAGATAATGAGGATGCATGTGATGCTGGTATCTTGTATGTATATCCTTTTCTTCATTGTCCTCAGCGACATGCTGTCTGCCCTCAAGCATAAAGGGTGGTCTTGTGACTGTGAGTCTTCAGGGGTCACGGGAGCTCCTCCTCCCGTCCCCCAGAGGGAACAGTGGGAAGGAGCCCAGCCTATAATATGAGAATGGAAAGACAGGGTCCCCCCAGGCCCGTGTGACAAGTGTGTCACTGTGTGCTGACTCTGCCCCGCTCTTTTCAGGGTCCTGAAGCCACACACAGTAAAAATCCCACTGAAGTCCTGTCCTCCATGCTTGTGAGACCAACAATGGCTGAACGTGGAAAACTTACACATTTTTTCAACTGTATTATTTACATTACTTTTATATTTTCCTGATTTTTTTTTTCTGCCCTCCTAGGGCAGAGGAGGACCTCATGAGCCGAATTCTATAAAGCTTTGGACTGAGATTTCTCACTCAGCTGATTCATCTTTCCTACTCTCACAGCCTGTGTTTGCACTTGAAGAAGAAACTAGAGGGAAGGAAGGTCATGGGAGGTTACTCCAGAAAAGCTTGAGTCTTTGAGGCTGAGACCCTTCACGCTAACATCGTTAAGCAGAGCATTTCCTAATGAACATTTTCAGCATCCACTGAAGAGACAGCTTTACCCCAAAAGGGGATCAAAACTCACTGACCCAGGGGTTTCCTCAGGGCGCACCATGACTTACCCGTGTCAGATGCTTACACTGGTGGGAAGACCCCAGCCTCGTCATACCTGAGAACACCAGATACTCAGCTCACAGCAAAAACAAAACGAACAAGTAACCTCCACACGACCTTGTAGGAAAGACAATGAGAGTTTTCAATATGAAGATTTAAGGTAAAGTTTTGGACTCGGCCTAGAGTGCTCATAGAGCATCCTTAAGGAAAGCTTTTTATTTGGATATGAAATAACTGGAGGTCAGAGAATTCAAGGGGCACAATGGCCACGACAAAGTACTGAAGTGCGAGGCCACGGCACCCTCCCAGGGGTGCAGGGGAAGGGCTCCTTGCCTGACTTCCAGTTGGTGAGGTCTTTCTACCTTCTGGCAGGTGCTCTTCTGGCAAACACCTTCCCGCGGCGCTCCTGGGCTCCATTTAAAGGGGCAGCATTTGTAAACACGCCTGATGTGGGGGCTGAGTGTTGTCTTAGGTTGCCCCCCAAGAAGCAGACGAGGTTGGCCTATGGGGGGGGCTCGGGAGCCCCTGAAAGGAGATGCGGGGCAGACCCAGCAGAGGGTGAAGGTGGACATGGGAGCGGGGGGCCTCAGCCAATCTCCTGAGTCCCAGGGGTGGCCTGCAATTGTCCCCAGCCAAGTGAGGGGGCTGGGACCGTGAGGCTCTGCTGGACCCCTGGCTGCAGGCTGTCTCCAGGGAAGATGCACCCTTGAGCTGGCAGCCTCCTTTTGCTCTCCGGGCGGCAGCCAGACTGAGGGCTGCAGTTGGGGGCTCCGGCACCCGGCTGGTGCTCTGTAGCCTCCAGACAGTCGCAGTTGGGATCTTGGGATTTGGGGGATCAGGGAAATGCCTTTGTTTGGGCTGCTACAGAATGTAAAGGACCAAGCTGAGTGGCCCTGTGTTTTGTGTTGCATTTCAGCTGTCCTGACAGCATAGGGATGAAACTAGGAAATGCCTTCTTAAGGAAGGACCAGATAGACTGAGTAGGGAAGCCAGGCTGTAGGGGGGCTGGACAAACAACCCAAAATAGGAGCCTCGGGAAGCAAGACATGCCTGTGTGTCTCCTACCTCCTCTTAGCGGCCGGCTCTTGTTGGTTAGAGGTGTAGTTCTGCACATTGCCACCGGGCGGCAGCGTTGTGTCACCTTTAGGGGCCGGGCTTGGCTTCGCAGGCTGGAGATCAGACCCTGTTTGCACCACCCTTCACAGAACACCCCTAAGCCTCTCCTCCCTCATCTATAAGACGGGGACGGTTCTACTGCTTACTAGGCACTAGCAATCTTTATGGCAATCGTACTTGTAAGCACCTGCGTGAGTGGCTCAGAAACAGCGGGTCACCCCAGCCGGGAGCTGCTGCACAGACCTTGTGCGCCTGGAACGTGGGACGGTCCTCCGCAGACTTTCTTAACAAGGACACTGTGTTTTCTTTGACTAAAAGACGGAGGAGGAAAGGGAGACAGAGTGGGCCGGATGACGGACTAAGGCCCAGCTCGAGAATGGAGATAGACTTAAGAACAGCTACTTTGAGCCATCCATACGTAGGGAAATGCGGACAGCACCGTGTCTCGGACGTCGGGGCTTGGTGGAAGAACACCCTCTGCCTCCTCGGGGGCGTGTGCTTTGGGATTTAATTGGGAAAACCAGGCCGAAGCTGTAGGTCATGCCCAGACCCAGGCCCAAGTGACTCACGAGGCTCCTGGAGCCTGCACGCCTCCACCCATGAAGGAAGGTCCCGGCCACGTGCGAGGGCCAGGCGATGACGGGCGATCCAGGCCTCAGAGACACAACTTCTGGGTCTCCCGTACACAGACCCGACGCCATTCAGCCAATGCCATCACCCCCCGACGGTCGGTCAAAGTGACCCTGGGCTGTTCTGTCCCCTCCCCCTTCCTGCCCGCCTGGTGTCCCCGTGTCCCGCTCTCCCCGCTCATCGCAGGCTGCCCTCCTGCTTTGCGCCATTTGTATTTTCCCTCAGCTGCCCTGGGAAATGAGAAATAGGGGAAATTTCTGATGATGCAGAAAATCTGAGGGATCAAAGAGCTGTTTGGCACTGCAGAAATCTCCCTGACGGTGCAACTTGTCACGGTTAAATTCAAAACTGAGCTCTCCAGAAGGAAGGAGAAGCTGGGGTTGCCTTTCATAACACACATGGTGTGACAGATGATCATCATTAAAAATCCATTAACACACGATTAATACAAATGTTGGGATTTAAATACCCAAATTGCCGTTCTGGTCCCCCCCCACCCCTGTTCTTATGTCAGGGCCCCTCGCGCAGCTCAGCGCGAGTTTGGTGCCTTCCGGGAGTGGGAGGGGGCCTTCCCAGTGGGGGCGTTTAAAGGGTAACAGCGTCAGGTATGTTGATCATCTCGATTTTTCATCACAGCGTCGCCTGGCTGCCGTCATCCCTCCCCTCCCCCGATCTCAGTGACATCGGCCAGCTGTGGGGGCCCAGGAGGCGGGAGGCTGTGGGGCTGGAGGCTTGCTCCCTTTGAGAATGGAGGCTCCACCTGCAGGGTCAGGAGGCGAAGGTACGGAGGGCTCGGTCATCGCTGATTCAGAATACGCTGAGGTTGGGTTTTTCATTCCATGTCTGGAGGGAAGTGGGCAGCGTGAACATGTGCATGCACACCCTGAGTTTTAGGCTGGCAGGGTGGTGGGAGTCTTGGTCATTTGGGTGAATTCTTTTTTATTCGCAGTACATGAGAAATGAATATTTAACAAATTTGCATTGTAGTCTTACTATATTCCAGCCCCTGTGCTGATTTTTTACTTTTGTTTTTCAACACGATAGATTTAGTTTCTGCCCCTACAGAGTTTACATTTTGGTGGATAAGGTGGACAAGACATGGGGCCTCGTAAATCCATATGATGGCAGTGATAATGCAGATATTCACGGAAGTGGAGAGCGGTTGTGGAGTGCCTTCTCTCCGTTACTTTGCTCAGTGCTTTAAATGCATCAACTCCTGTAATACCGTGTGGATTCGGCGCTCTCGGCCTTGGACGGGTTAAGAGACGGGCCCAAGGTCACACAGTGGGAGACGCAGGGCTTTGAACCCCCACAGCGTGTGCCAGGGCCCCTGTGCTAAAGAAGCAGAGGATCGTCCTGGGTGTGATGGAATGAACCCGGACTTAACACACAACCCGGACTAAGGCCGGCAGGATTTGAAAATACTTTTGGAGAAAGTCAACTATGAAGAAGTGATTGGGAATTTGTGCAATGCGGGAGGGTGAAGCGCCAGGGGTGCTGAGTGGCCTGGAGCTTGGCGCACCGGGGCTGAGGGACGTGGGGAAAGGCCTGACCACAGGGCAGTGAGATAAGGTGGAGACCACATACCCCCAGCAAAGGGCCCGGGCTCGTGAGGAAGAGGCACCGAGAACATATGCAAACGTGTATGTGGTCCAGGTGCTGGGAAAGCTTTAGGATCTGCTCGCAGGCCCATCACTGCCTCACCCACGCTGTCCTTGCCCGGCTCTGCGCCAGAACGTCGTGAGGTCCAGTCAACAGAGCCAACCAGATGGAATCATGGCAGGAGGGATGACATTTGGAGGAAATGAACAATTCTCTAGTGACTCTTTCCTGGAAGGATTTGCTAAGTCTGAACCTCATCCTCTTGAAACTCTGTCTGGCCTTTTTTATTATTATTATTATGTTATGTTAATCACCATACATTACATCATTAGTTTTTGATGTAGTGTTCCATGATTCATTGTTTGCGTATAACACCCAGTGCTCCATGCAGAATGTACCCTCTTTAATACCCATCACCAGGCTAACCCATCCCCCCACCCCTCCCCTCTAGAACCCTCAGTTTGTTTTTCAGAGTCCATAGTCTCTCGTGGTTCGTCTCCCCCTCCAATTTCCACCCTCTTTATTTTTCCCTTCCTGTTATCTTCTTCTTTTTTTTTTTTTTAACATCTAATGGATTATTTGTTTCAGAGGTACAGATCTGTGATTCAACAGTCTTGCACAATTCACAGAGCTCACCATAGCACATACCCTCCCCAGTGTCTATCACCCAGTCACCCCATCCCTCCCACCCCCCCACCACTCCAGCAACCCTCAGTTTTTTTCCTGAGATTAAGAATTCCTCATATCAGTGAGGTCATATGATACATGTCTTTCTCTGATTGACTTATTTCGCTCAGCGTAACACCCTCCAGTTCCATCCACGTCATTGCAAATGGCAAGATCTCATTCCTTTTGATGGCTGCATAATATTCCATTGTATATATATACCACATCTTCTTTATCCATTCGTCTGTCAGTGGACATCTTGGCTCTTTCCACAGTTTCGCTATTGTGAACATTGCTGCTATAAACATTGGGGTGCACATACCCCTTTGGATCCCTACATCTGTATCTTTGGGGTAAATACCCAGTAGTGCAATTGCTGGATCCTATGGTAGCTCTATTTTCAACTTTTTGAGGAACCACCATACTGTTTTCCTTCCAGGACTCCCCCAGCCCCTGCTCCTTTTGCTGTCCGCTCTGGTGTTTCTCTGGAAGTCCCCCTGGCCGACTCTTCTTCTTCAGCCCCACTGCAAACTGTCCCAGGTCCAGTGGCTCCCAGGCCGGCCCTCCCCTCACTTGGCGAGCGCAGTCCTGGTGAGCTCACCCGGCTCTACACCACTGACGACCATCTGTATTCTGACACTGCCCATGTCATCACCTGGAGTTCTGACCTTTCATCTCAGCTCCAGGCTCGTGGATACACTGAAGCATCTCCAATTACACACCTCACAGGGCCCTTAAACCCGAGGCTTCTAGCACTGAAGCCGCTCGCTGCCCCCACCCCCAGGGACTCCTGCACACCCCCTTTCTCTGCAATGACCCCATCATTCACTGGCTTTCCTGAGCCAGAAACCTGAGAGTGATTCTTGACGCCTTATCTCTTTGAATGTGTTTATAGCAGACACGTGTCATGTTTACGGGTGGCCATTGTCTTTTAAATAATTCACATATAGAAGTTCACCTCTGCATTCAGAAGTCAAACTGGCCATTCTTCTGGCAGCCCAGAATCGCACTCATGGGGCACAGGCTTGCCAGTTCCTTCCTCCCCAGTGAGGCTGGACCTGCAAGTTATCGCCAAGACAACCAGGCTCCACGTGGGGCTTCCGGCTTGTTGATGCACCTGGCTTCAGATGCACCTGGCTTTTAGGGGACAGCAGCGATTACAAGGTCAAATCCCTGCTCTGGACGTGGTGTTAGGGCTACAAGTTTCAGGTTTAAGGGCAGGCAAGTCTGGACACAAGCATGGAGCTTGTTCATCCAGCTTTGGTGCCTGGTTTGCAGCATCCTTGCGGGTCGGGGGCAGGTGAGATGATGATAGAGGCACAGTGGTAGGTGATGTGGGGAACAAAGGCAGAAGAGAAATTATTAAATTTCCTTACTCCCTACAGCCTATTGACAAGTCCTTGAAACAGGCAGAGTGACCTTCCTCTAGGGACTCAACTGCCTCGATGTTGACACTTTGCTAAGGGCAAAAAGCAATCCTAGCCCAACCCCCGACACCCCCCCTCCCCAGGATCCTGCAAGCCTACTTTAACATATAAAAATTCTTTTGGAAATTTCCTCTATCTCTACCCCTGGAGATACATGTTGGCAATCAACCCCCAAGCATATGACCCACCGATATACATCTGAAGGGTCTCATGACTGAGTTTCTACTAAACAGTAATAAATGACCTTTCCTAACAATAGGTAGCCCCCTCAGGATCCTGGGAACCTTGTTTCCAAAATACCTAGGTGGCTTACACTATCCCTAATCCCCTTCCGACTTGAAAGTATATACTGGGCCACTCCTCATGACCCCAATGCAGTTCTTTCTGCCCACAAGTCCTGCCCCATGCTTTAATAAACCATCTTTTTGTACCATAGATGTCTCAAGAATTCTTTCTTGGCCGTCAGCTCACCAGGACTGCGCTCGCTGAGTGAGGGGAGGGCCGGCCTGGGAGCCACTGGACCTGGGACAGTTTGCAGTGGGGCCGAAGAAGAAGAGTCAGCCAGGGGGACTTCCAGGGGTACTAACATTCTTTCCTACATCGGTGGGTTTCTCTGAGTTTGGGCTTGACTGTCCTTCAGGCGTCCCCATGATCAGAGAGGTTAATAGTTTCTAATAATGCTGCTTTGTATATGTACGTTAAATGATCACATTGTACACCCTTTAAAAAATCACATTGTGCAAAAAAAAATTTTTTTTAGTAAAATAAAAATTTGTCAGAGTAGATTCGTGGTTTGCAGTAGAATCTTGCACACTTTCAGACCTTTGCTGCCCCTCTGGTGGAGAGTTGAGCTGAGTGCTAGCCGATGCCCATGTCTGGTGGGCATGGGCTCGAAAGCATGGATTTACTTCCATTTTACTGTCACTTTACGCAGTGTCTCTGAGCCTGTGTTGTCCCTCGTAAGCTTTAGCCTCCCTGGCAGTTTCCCTATGGCTGATTTGTGACATGGTTCTTTATGCCACAGTTCCCCTGGCGGGGTCCCCACCCTGCCTTATGGGGTGGTGGCCCAGTTTACGTGGCGTAAGCCCCACACAGTGATGTGGTTTTGGAATATAGGTGAGGTTTGGTGGGGTGAGGTCCCGAGCCAACGGCCAAGAAAGAATTCTTGAGGTGTCTTTGGTGCAGAATGGAAGTTTTATAAAAGCCCCGGGACAGGTCCCGTGGGCAGAAAGAATGGCTGCCCCCCGGGGTTGTGAGGGGTGGCTGATTATATACTTGGGAGTTGGAGGTAAGGAAAAAGGGAGGTTTTCCAAAGATTTTTGTATGCTAAAGAGGACCTACAAGATATTGGAGGCCTTGTCATTGTCAAGTTGATGTTGTTTTTCCCTCTCATAAAGTATTAACATGAAGACAGTTGGGAGTTTCCTTCTGGAAATTAGGTTATTGATAAGAATGCTTTTTTCTTGTAAATCACTAAGACAGTTTGTAACTGAGGGAGACTCGTGTCTTGCTGGACTGTGATCTCTGTAAGTTAACCATTTGTTTTTCCTTCCCTTAGCACACCTCAGGATGCCTGAGGAATGTCACACAGATCCCACCTGGGGGTTGGTGGGGGGGCAGGTGTCAGCTTGTGCTTTGTCCTCAGCTTGCCTTCTGCTCCCTCATCAATAGCACTTGGGGATCTCTCGATAAAGAATGTCACTTGGCACAGTGCCAGGTCTGGTCTTCCTGACCCCAGGCCCACGGCTGCTCTGGCGTGACTTAAGGGCGCACCATTTCTTTGTCGCTCGTGAGCCACGTGCCCTTCCAGCCAGGAAATCCTCTCCATCTCCACCCCGCGCACCCACCTCCCCGTACTTCGCTTGTCTCCGTCCTTGGGAAAGCATTTTTAATGGATATCCACCCACATTCTCTTTTAAGTTTTGGGTCCAGGTTCCCACCTCCCATCCCAGGTAGATCCCATCCCAGGTAAAACTGCTATTTGCCACAAAATATTGCTGCTATGTACCTACTCCCAGCGCTCTGTGTACTGACAGCTAACTTGGAACGGCTGTTCTTTGCAAGGCTTGAGGAGAGGCTTTTAATTTACTCACATGGATTCATCTTGTTCTAACAGTGTCCTTCAGGGCAGATTGACAGCATTTTCCCTGTTTTAGAGTTGAGGATATAGACGCTTTTCTTCGGAAGGTTGTGATTTTCCGGATGTGACACATAGATGTAAATGGCAGAACCAGGATTTGGGTCTGTGTCTGTCTGACCATAGAGCTGTCAGCCGTTGGGAGCAGGTTAGCAGCCTGAGACCCTCGGGGCTCAGAAATCCCGGCGTGAGGAAGGGGGGCGCTCCTCCTTCAGAGCTGGTGCCACGCGGGAAAGGCCGGGTGGGCCTCCTTCGTTACGCAGGGCGTGTCTCCAACAGAAACCCTTCTAAGAAGGCAGCACTTACTGAAGCAACTTGCATTTGTTCTTATGCGTCACCGATTTTCTCCCCCTGCCTGGACATCCCCATCAGCGTGAAAACAAGCTGTCATTTCTCCAGGGTTGGAAAAGCCAGCAGACATCAGAAGACCCTGCCGCGCCCGCACCTCCCTCCTGCTCCAGCATGTTCTCTGGCCCGTTGCAGCCACAGCCCTGGCTTTGCTTACAGGCTCCCTTGTCTCTCCGTCAAATCTGCCCTTGCTCATGGCACCAGGGAGACCAAGCGGCTAAGGGGGCATTCCTGCCGGCCTCACCTGGCCTGGCCCATCAGAAACACGTGACCCAAGGGCACCTGGGTGGCTCAGTTGGTTAAGCGGCTGCCTTCAGCTCAGGTCATGATCCCAGGATCCTGGGATCGAGCCCCGCGTCGGGCTCCCTGCTCAGCAGGGAGCCTGCTTCTCCCTCTCCCTCTGCCTGCCTCTCTGCCTACCTGTGCTCTCTCTCTCTGTCAAATAAATAAATAAAATCTTTAAAAAAAAAAAAAAAGAAAGAAACACGTGACCCAGTTGAGCCCTTTATGTCCTTAAGAACTATCTTAACACCTTTGTGCTGGATTTCATCCTCCCTCCCCAGCTGCTCTCTTACCATCCCTGGGGCTGGTCAGCCTTCGCCCCTCACGCTTTGAACGCCGGAGCGGCCCCAGGCTGGGCTTTACCTGCTGCTCCCCGTATGCTAATGACTCCCAACTGCTCTCTCCAGACCAGCATTCTCTCTGGAACTCTGCCTGCGCACCTGCAATACGGTCCTGAAGCCCTAATAGGCATCTCAAAGTGTACATTTCCAAACCCAAGTTCCTGAACAACCCCCAACACCTGCTCCTCTGACATCCTTCCAACCATCAAGAATGACTTGATTCTTCTGGGTGCTCGGTCTGAAAATCTGGGTGTTTTTCTTCACTCCTCTTTGACACTCCATATCCAACCTCTCAGCAGATCCCACTGGGTACAAATCAAATACATATAAAACCCACCGCTCCTTATATATCCACTGCCCCGCTCCTGGACCGGGCACCTTTGTCTCTCACCTGCATCCTGACAGCCTCCGAACTGGCCGTGCTGCTCCATCCGTCCCTGCTGCCCTTCAGCACATGCTCCATCAGGCAGCCAGACGGAGGTACCGAAAATGCATATCTCATACTCCACTTCTCTGCTCAGAAACATCTAATTTCACTCAGAGAGCAAGTTGCTTATGGGGCCTTACATGATCTGGTCTAACTCTTCCTCTCTGCGTTCGTCTCCATCTGTTCTTCCCCTGTCCGTCCTGTCCACACTGATTTAACAACCCTGGAATGCTCCGGAGACACCCTTGTCCCAGGTCCTTGCACTTCCTGGTCTCTCCTCCGGAGCCCCGTTCCCTGTGAAGCTGTGGGCTTACCCTCCTTTCCCGAGTCCTCTGCTTACTTTTTGCTGTTTCGCTCTCCGGTCCCCACCTTTAACTAGCACTGTAGGTTATCAACTGCACCCCATTTCTGCACCCTCTGCCCGCCCCTCCTTCACTTCCCCCCATGGACTTAGCACCATCCAAGGTATTTTTATATACTTGTTCATGTGTTTATTTTCAGTTTCTCTTCCCAGCAAAGAAGCTCATTTGTAAGCAGAGATTCTCTCTTGTCTCTTTTGCTTGTTTATTTATTCATGGTGCCCCCAAAAATATCATATATATGGTATTTGTTAAATATTTGTTGAATTAAAAAATGGAGAAATGAGCCTCTCTTCCAAGCTTGCAGAAACAGGCAAATGATTGTATGTGTGTGAGTGTATGTGTGAGTAATAAAAGCCAGACTTAAAGGTTGGAGAGAATATTATTCAGCTCAATCACTGAAACTAAAGACTGATGTTCACTTGCAAATTCCAGCCCCTTTGTTATTGTCATTTGCTCCAGATGCTGAAACCCACTGAATTTCTAAGCCCATCCTGGCTGGTAGCATGAAGAACCCAGCTCGCAAAGGAGTCTAAAATTTGTCTTGCTGCCATAGAACCAGTGAGACTCATGTAACTGTGGACATTTTCTTCTCCCTCCCTATACCTCCTCTCTCTGAATTGCCTGGGTTTGTACCACAGAGTGCCTGCCTCTGTTTCCATGCTGGATGTTTCATCCTCCCGAGAGTGAGATTCTTCGAAGCTTAACTTGTTTGGCAAGTCCTCCACTCCAACCCCCTCAGCCCCAGCCTGTATTTAGAGATCCTAACATTTTACACGTGATTCCATATGACAAGGTGTTATTGATAAAGATAAATCAGCGTCGATTAACAATTATTTTCTGTCCTCCCAACGGGGAAAAGATATTACGAAAGGGTTACCATACAGCGAGTCAAACTGCCTGCCAACAGGACATGTGGGACTCTTCGAGATGTGTGTGCCTATATTCTCAGACACCTGCTGCTAAGTAAGATCCTTCCGTGAAAGGTCAGATGGCTTGAAGCCTGGCCCCGATTTCCACCTGACCCTGAATTCTACATCCTAAATCACTATGACTTCTGCCACATCAGATGGTCTCAGTTACTGATATATCCTGAGCCAAACTCCTTTTCACTCAGGGGAGGTTGAGCTTAGTAGGGGACAAGTGTGCTGAACTCTAAATAGAGTGAGGTGGAAAGCTGATGGTTCAGGCAAAGAAAAGAATGGCTAATAATGATCTCGGAGAGTTTAGGACCCTTGAGGGTACAGCCGTATTCTGTTGGCATGACCACTGCAAAGTAGTCAATCAGCCCGATCTCACTAGATTACCAGACCCCAGGAAATGGGGTCTCAAGAAAAAGCCTTTTATTAGGTGTGAGGCGAAAAGAGTAACTGCTCTTTTCAAAGAAGTAACTTCACAAGTCAATCCTTTCTCAGTACTTTGACTCTTTTTTATATTCGTTAAGTGTTTATGAGGATCAAAAACTGTCAGAAAGTATTCACATATTTATTTTTGAATCATGTGTGTTTTCTAGAGATACACTGCATATTTGCAAACATAAACATCCTTAAACATACGTTCATGTTTATATAAATACATGTATGCAATCTATCATTATTTAAAGTATCAGAAATGATTTTATTGGGTCTTATATTTTCAAAGTACATTTTGACAGTATTACCGAATCATGCTCCAATATACATACAATCTTAATTTGTATGCTGATCGGTAGTGTATGAGTCCCGTTTCGTCATATCCTAACCCAAACTTGATATTATAAAACTTTTATATACTTTTATATATCAGTCTTTAAAACTGAAAGTGTGACAAGTGATGAACTCATTGTTGTCTTACTTTGTACCTCTCTGAATGAGAATAAACATCTTTGTACCCATCAAAAAAAAAATAAATGGCTAATATCAGAATTTAAAGAGGGCCAGATATGGGGGGGGGGGACAGGTTCCTTCCAAATCAAAGCCAATAGCACCAGCTTTTTAATTTTTTTAATACAGGGAATCATTTTGAAGTGGGAGACCAAGGTGGAAGACTGAATCTTGCGGACAAAGGAGAGTGAGTGAAGTGATAGTTTTATTAAGGATACAGAAAAAAACTCCTGGGAGTGAGAAGGGTCCTGATAGGTTGCCCCTGAGGGCTTTTAGGGTTGGTCTTTTATTGAAGGCTAGCCAGGGAACTTAAATCCTTTTAACATCTCTATTGAGAGCACCACTAAGGACTAGTAATAACACCTTTAATGGGTTGCTTCCTTTTTTTAGGCTCCGGTAATGCTTTGTTGGTCACAAGTAACTGTTAGAACAAGATCCCACCTCTGACACCTTAGGGCAGGGTGGTCTGGTTTGTTCCCTTATCTCTGGTTTCCTTAGAAACATTTTGGAGATTTCTGTGAGCCTCATCCCATAGCCCCTACCTATCTCTCCCTACCTAGCCCTGCCTGTCCCTTACTCAATTTGACACTTTTTTGCACAATAAAAAAGTAGTTGGCAATAGAAAAAGCAGAGGGCCTGGATTCAGAAGACTTGGATTTATGTCTTCGTACTTCCCTTTACTGTCTGTGTGGCCTTGGGTCAGTCATTCCATTTCAGATACCAAATTTAATTTGTAGTAACTGGAAGATTGTAATCAATGAAACTGGTGTGTGTCAGGCACACCCTGCTGAGTATTTACAGCCCTGTTTTCCAAGCAAACTCTGAAAGGTAGGAATTAACATCCCCAGCTCAGAGGTAGGAAGGTTGCTCTCCTCTCCATCTGCCAGGCACCAGGTGAAAGCGCTCTGGGGATGGGCAGGTGCCGGCCAGTGATGAGTCACACTCGGGGAGCAGGACTAGCGTGTGCACCCTGAAGTCACGGGGCTTCCAGAGAGATCTGAATGAGTTTTCTTTCATGTTACCATATGACAAATATTTATAAACAAAAGTTTAAGTAAACAGATCTTCTGGAGTCAAATGCAAATTTTACATTTACAAGATAAAAGAAGATCTTCAGAGAAACAGCCAAGCCTTTGTTTTCTTATACAGTGTGTAAAATGTATCAAAACACGATTGTTATTATGTAAGGGGCTAGATGGAATTCTTGCGAGTGGGGAAACATGCTAACCTGACTGTTTACGTATTGTAGAGACTCAGCCAAAGTCAGCTCCCCTTCCTCCTTTCATCCACAGGATGGGGGCACTTGGGTGACTTTATCACTCCAGGTATTTCAGACGGATTTGTTAATTTGAAAATAGTTCTGATAATAGTTTGAGTTTTCACTTACGAACGCTACACATGGAGGTAGTTTTTCCAGTTGTCACCAGGCTGCAGGAAAAACATCAGGAAAAACCACTGTCACTGGAGCCTGTCGACTGACCACTGACGGGGGCACTCGGGCTCCAGGCACACGCCCTGGGTTATTCTCAGCCCATGAACATTCTCTCTTGTTCTTTGGCTTATGTCTTCCACTCCATAGACTTGGTCTGGCAGCCTCAACTAACTACTAATGAGGCCAGACATCTTCTTTTTAATGATTATCAGACATGTGAATAAATTGCTTATTCATATCTTTTGCTCACTTTTCAGACAGACTGGTTATCTTTTTCCTTATTAATAGGTGGTTCTTCATATGTTCTGAATTCAAAACTTCTATTAGTTCTACACATTGCAGATATTTTATCCTTTTGGGGCTTGTATTTTTACTTTGGTGTGTGTGTTTCTTCCCACAAAAAGATGCAGAACTTTCATGCAGTTACATGTGACCAGATTTTTCTCTCTGGCATGTCCTTTTGTACCTCATTTGAGAAGCCCTCCCCCACCTCAGTGAGAGACGCTGCTGTGAGTTCCTCGGCAGCACGCTCTTCCTATGTAGGTATTTGATATATGTATTCTTGTATGATGTGAGATAAGGCTTCCTGCCATATCATCTGTCCCCACAGATTGCCATTTGTCCCAACACTTAGAGCTGCCTATTCTTTCCTCGTGATGGGTAATGCCACTTCGTTATAGACCATGTTCATGGACACGTGATCCTGTTCTCACCTTCTCTATTTATTAGTTGATTTTTCTCTGTGCCACTATCAGATTGCTTCAATTCTCATGCATTCATAGTAAGTGTTGATATCTAGTAGGGATGGTCCTTCCTAACAAATCTCTTAAACTTGGAGTATTTTTGTCTTTACTTTTTTATGCAGGTCTTAGGCTCATCCTGAAGAGCACTCCAGAAAGCCCTTTGAGGCTCTGCGTGGAGTTTATAGGTTAATTTGACAAGTGACCATTTTACTGCATTGAATCTTTATTGATTAAAAGTATCATAGATATTCTTAATTATTTAGATCTTCTTATAAATCTTTCAATAAAGTTTTAAAATTTTCTCTTTAAAGTACTGATCTTTTGTGAGATGCTCTTAGATACGTCGTAGTTTATTTGTTACTGGAAATTGCACTTTTTTTTTTCAAGATTTTTTTTTCTATTGGAGTCTTCCTGAAATTTAAAAAAAAAATGCAATTTTTGTGTGTTCATCTTAATATCTAAAAACATTGCTGAGTTGTTATTTTTAATATTTTATATTTTGGATATCCCACATAGATAGTAAAATTATTATAAGGGGGTATTGGCAACAGGACGGAAATATCAATGGCACAAAATAAAGACTCCAGAAATGGACCAACTCATACACGGACAACTGATTTTCAGCAAAGGTGCAAAAACGAGTGAGTGGAATCTGTTTTAAAAATACCTGTAGAAAGTGTGCTGTTCTCTGAGAATTGCAGAGGCATTGGGTAACCTCTGGAGAAACCCTTTCTTGGACATGGACACAGGACACCACGAGTTCTTCAAGTACCATTTATGCAGGTATGTAGTGTTCTCAACCTTCGCCCCAGGCCTGAGGTAGCATAACGAGATGATAGCACCGAACACCGCAGCCTGCGATGTAAACCCGTTTCCCCTCCACAGGCCCTGCCCACCCCCTTCCTAGTCCCCAGCCTGCTGTGGTCCGGCCACAGATCTTTCCCTTCTGACTCAGGGGTTCCTTCTTCTATCTCCTCCCACTGATGACAATATCAATTTCCCACAAGAGACTGCTTTTTTCTCTTTTTTAAGATTTTATTTATTTATTTAAGATAGCACAAGAACGAGAGAGCACAAGGAGGGGAGGGACAGAAGGAGCGGGAGAAGCAGACTCCCCGCTGAGCAGGGAGCCTGACTTGGGGTTTGCTCCCAGGACCCCGGGATCATGACCTGAGCCGAAGGCAGACGCTTAACCGACTGAGCCACCCAGGTGCCCCAAGACTGTCTTTTTATATTATTCACAAAATCACAAATGTCTCCATCTGAAGTACCTTACCTACAGTTGCTTTACGTTCCTGATTTTGTTCCCTAAGAGCAATGGACACATCTGGCTTTATATCTGGATGACGACCAGAGCCAGCAAAGGAGCCTCTCACCCAAGGACCTCTCCCAGTGAGAGTCTCCACATGCAGCAATTCTAGGATTCTACATACAACTTCCATAGCAAAATTTACAACAGCTTTTATATAATATTTGTGTGTGTACAACATGAATAGCCCGGCCTCCACACATGATCCTCCAGTGAGTGAACAGTGAATGTAGGTAATGATGTCAAATGATGTAAGCACACGTGGCTACACAGGTAGATGCTGCGGCACCAGGGACACTCGACAGAAGTACACGTACGTCCTTTTCCTTGGCTGTTTGAGGTTAGAAGTGTAGCTCTTGAAGTTGGCCCCAAGAGGGCAGTAACTACTCGTAATTGCTCCCAGAAGTGAGAGCGCAGGGCTTTTCTGATTCTGCGCGAGGAATCTAGAAGTTTGGGTGGACATAGGTTGACAACATTTAGAAATGTCTTCCAGTTTTTCTCTTAAATCAAGAATTCATTCTTCTCTCTGTCTGGGATAGCACCCAGTTTCCCCTCCTGCAGCCTTTCTCAAGTTTGCTGTGATAATAATGATTCTAGGATTTTATACCCCAACCAGGTAAAAGTGATCCAATTTGGGGCCACGTGGGAAACAGGAATGACTGGTAGCTCCGTAGCCCATAGAAGAAGTCAGCTAAGTTCCTATTTTGTGACTCCAAAATTCCTTTCTAGGTCATTCTTAGGCCAACTTTGGATGGGAACGTTTATCCATGCTGCCCTGAACTATTCTGGTAGGAAACCAGGTTTTGTTCTGTTCCCTGTGGATTTCACTTTTCCTTTGTGGAATGTTGTCTCTGCATAGCCACTGCCTGTCCACATTCAGAGTGCTGTGTGCTGTTTTGCCCGATGACTTCACCTCATAGAAGGTAGAGGAGACCTGGACAAACCATGAGTGGAGACAGAGTCAATAATCAATAGATGGGACAGACTGCTACAGGCAGAGAGATGAAGAACGTGAGGACGTAGAGCTCACAGGAGATGTGATCAGGGTCTGTGAAAGCTCTGTAAGATTAAAGCAGAAGGTTGAAAATTATAAATGAGATAATACATAGAAATGTGCTCCTGACTACTGCATATTTACCCCAAGACACAGATGTAGTGAAAAGAAGGGCCATATGCACCCCAATGTTCACAGCAGCAATGTCAGCAATAGCCAAACTGTGGAAAGAGCCGAGATGCCCTTCAACAGATGAATGGATAAAGAAGATGTGGTCCATATACACAATGGAATATTACTCAGCCATCACAAAGGATGAATACCCAACTTTTACATCAACATGGATGGGACTGGAGGAGATTATGCTAAGTGAAATAAGTCGAGCAGAGAAAGTCAATTATCATATGTTTTCACTTGTTTGTGGAACATAAAGAATAGCATGGAGGACATTAGGAGAAGGAAGGGAAAAATGAAGGGGGTGGAAATCGGACGGGGAGATGAACCATGAGAGACTATGGACCTGAGAAACAAACAGGGTTTTAGAGGGGAGGGGGGAAGGGGGATTGGTTAGCCCGGTGATGGGTATTAAGGAGGGCACGTACTGCATGGAGCACTGGGTGTTATATGAAAACAATGGATCGTGGATCACTACATCAAAAACTAATGATGTATTGTATGGTGACTAACATAACATAATAAAATTAAAAATAAAATAAAATAAAAATAAAAACAAAAACAAAAAACTAAAAAGAAATGTGCTCCTGATTGTTAAGGAAAGTGAGATCCTTGGTACCACCAATGCTTCCTTGGTACCACTGTGTGTGAGATACAATGACTGCCATGCTGGGGGACACGATGTGGTGATGCCCTCCATCTCTCTGGAGTCTGTGTCTCTCCCATGCTATCTCTCTGGAGTCTGTGTCTCTCTGGAGTCTGTGTCTCACCCATGCTATCAACACAGAAGGGAGACTTGATCTGCATACCTCCTGAGACACCTGTTTCATGGAACTAACTTACCTGTGGAGGGCTAGGTTCTCTTCTTCGGAGGGCAGAGACCTCTCCGTATTCCCCTGATAGAGAGCCGGCCACTTTCTACAGTGAGAGGTAGTGACAGAGAACCCACTGCCTCCTAAGACAGCTCATTGTTCTTAAACAGCTCTAATGATTAAATCATTCTTCTTTCTAGTAAACTCAAAGTTTAAAGTCATAGCTTGTCTTGTTATTTCTAGCCCAGAACTACTCATTTCTATCAGAAACAACATCCAATAACTTTTTACCCCTTCTTCTGCCCAAGAGTATCTCAAATAATTGACCACGACTGGAATTTGGCTTTTCATGATGAAATATAACTTGGCCATCGGCCCGGGACACGAAGCCAGATTATACAGCTGCATTATGGTGGTCTCGGTGAGGAGCCTGCATGTCATTCACCCATCCATCCATGTGTCATTTCAGTAAATATGCATTGAGCATCTAATAGGCAACAGGAACTCCTTTAGGTCCTGGTGATAAAATAGGGAGTTGAAAACAAATCCAAGTTTTGGAGAACTTACACTCCAATGAAGGAAGTAGATATAATTCTGATTAATGAAGATTAATGAATTAATAAGCTGAGATATAGGCTCTGAATGAAGGAGATAGTCCTTCAAGAGCAGGTGTCAAGGGAACCTAACAAAAGCCAGGAGTGAGAGGTGGAGGTGTCAGATGAGGCTTCTCGAGGCAGGCGACCCTTGAGCTCAGCTCTGAGAAAGGGATAGGAGTGGACAGTGCCTTCAATCTCAGGGAACACGGTGTGACAAAGCCTTGTGCAGACATCATTGGCTTACTTAAGGACTTGAGAGAAAACCAGTGTGGCTGGAACACAGAGAATGACGAGATGCCCTTTGAGAGATACCCAAAGTCTGGCTGGGTGGAGCATGATTAGAATTCTCTTTGTTTGAAGAGAAATCAGAAGTGATCAAAAGGATTTAAACAGGGGAATGATACCAGATTTGCATTTTGAAGTGATCCTTCTGGATATTGTTGGGGGAAAATGTGATGAGCCAGTTTGACTGTGGGAAGAACAACTATAAGTCAGGAAGAGTAAGTAGTAGCTTTGATTAGGTCATAAAATGGAAACGGAGGAAAATACACTGAATTGAAAGAGATTTGCTAAGAAGGCTTAGGATTTGTGACAGATTGGGAGTGGAAGGCTAATGAGCAGTACTGTCAGGGAGTCAGTACTGTCAGTAATGTCAGTACTGTCAAACTTTGGTTTCATTCAAACAATTCAGTTTGCCAGGGTGAAATGTATCCATGCCACAGTGGCTACAGACAGTTCCCCTTTGTGAAAGTTTTCATAAGAGCTAAAAGATAAATTCACTCCAAAAAAATAATTATAATATCAAATATTGGCACAGTCATTTCCTGGAAGTGAATGGTGCCTCATTTGTGTTTGATGCAGATCAGTGTCCCAAAGCGCATTATCAGAAACGCTAGTAAAACCCCAAAGATCGATGAGCTTCAAACTCAGCCCCTTGGAATAATTGTGAACAGGCTGTTTGCAGTCCTGAAGGTAAGTTTCTATATATGATTTTATATTGCTTACTAAGATTAGCTTATTCTCCACTAGGAGCTTGAAGAGGATTTAGAAATTATTCATTTCAAAGTCTCTATACAGAATAGAGCCAAAAGTAATAACCTCTCCCCCAAAAGTAAAGAGCTGCAGAGTGAATACGCTAAAACCAAAATACATTAAAAGTGTTTTATTCTCAAGAAGCTGTCACAATCCTGTTTCAACTTCCTTTCATCCTTGTAGCTTCTGAAAGAGGGATTACTTCATACACGAACAGTGTTTGCCCTCTGGGTGATTTTTGCACTTTATACATAGGAACTGTATTTTAGGTTACTATTTTTGTGAATATACAATCACTGTAGTAGAGTGATAAGCCAGATTAATTGACTGGGAAGACCAATAAGTAGAGCAGGCTAAAGAGTGAGGAGGAGGAGGAGGAGGAGAAGGAGAAGAAAGAAGAAGAACGAAGAAGAAGAAGAAGAAGAAAAGAAGAAAAGAAGAAGGAGAAGGAAAAGGAAGAAGGAGAAGAGGAGGAGGAGGAGAAGGAAAAGTGGAGGAGGAGGACAAGAGTTGGTTTGAGGAGAGGTACTAGAAGTGAGGACTAATCACGTATTTGCCTCGGAGCCTCAGAGGGACTGGCTGTGACTACTTCCCTGGACTGGGGTCAGACCTGAAGGACTACAGGGAGGGACCCCACTTGCTCTGCCTCCAGGAGCCTTAGATGAGCCCTACTGTTTGGGGTTAGTTGCAAAGGAACCGATAGGGCAAATCTGTCCTCCTGGAAAATTCAAGCCAAAAATGACCTCGGATAAGACGTCCATATTCTCCATCCCAGTTCTTAGCCTTTAATATGGCAACCACCCACAAACATGTACTCATTTAGCCCATTAAATTAAACCTAACATACTACCAATCTTTCATGTAACTGATCAATACCCTACTCCCTTTTGACTTGTACTTGATTGTGGTTATTTCTTGTCATTTGCTGTAAGAGTGGCAAACTTTCCCCTTCTTCCCTTTTAGGTTCTTTGACTGATCTAATAATTAAATTGACATAAGACAGAAATTTAGGAGAAAAACTTAATTTTGTATGAACTGGGGCCCCATAAAAAATATGAGACTCAGAGATTGTCAGGCAGTCAGGCTTATATGGTGTCCCGAGCTAAAGAGAAGGGGGCGGGGGTCTGGGGCTTCAGAGGAGCAAGGCAGTTCACAGGAAAATGAGAAGATCCGATGTTTGGTACACAGATGTTTGTCCTGCCACACCACTAAGTCTGTCTTATATAAACAGTTATCTTGGGTAATAGCTTTTTTCCTGGTATAGGGCCCCCATCTAAATATTTTTTGTACAGTTAAAGGAGAGGCAAAAAAACTTTTCCTGAGTCTTGTGGGTCTTAATTGCCTTCAGCTAAAAACAATCTGCATGCCAAATGGCACATTTTAGGGTAAATATTTCTATTTCCCTCATTCCTAACTCTTGCTTAGACTCTTTACTAGGTTTTGCATCATTTGCTCATGTCTCTCCTGGATTGGTTGTTTTAAGTGACTGTCCTCCAACTCTGGGATCTTCTTTCCACTGCCTGCTCTGGCTACTGGCCCTGGAAAAACCCCATATTTTCCATCTGCCAGTTATTGGCTCAGGCCATCCTGGCCTCCCAAAGGAGGGGAGCTTTGGACGGGAAAGATGGACACGGGAGGCAATTGTCCTAAGTAAGACAATTACGTCTACCGGAATTTGCTAACACGTATTACTTATGTATCTGCCTCTTTCAAATCTGAATTTGTTTCCTTCTGCAGACCTACCGTAGTTCAACTTACCATTTTTAGACTTTGCAATGGTGCAAAAGTGATCTGCATTCAGTAGAAACTGTACCTCGAGTTTTGAATTTGGATCTCTTCCTGGGTTAGTGATGTGTGGACAGTACCCTCTCAGGATGCTGGGCAGCAGCCGTGGCTCCCAGGCAGCCACGTGATCACCAGGGTCAATAATTGACACACAACCATTCTGCCCCATATAACCATTCCATTTTTCACTTTCAGTATGGGATTCAATAAGTTACATGAGATATGCAACACTTTACTATCAAATAGGCTTTATGTTCGATGATTTTGCCCAACTGTAAGTTCATGTATAAGTGTTCTGAGCACGATTAAGGTAAGTGTGGCTAAACTGTGATGTTTAGTAAGTTAGTTGTATTAAATGCCATTTTCAACGTATGATGTTTTCAACTTATGATGGGTTTATCGGGATATAACCCCATCATAAGTGGAGGAAGATCTGTATTTCCTTCTGGAGGCTGTTGCCGGCACTTCTAGTATCTGACTGATTTCTTAATTAGACTATCAAAGGTTGGGTGTTGATTTCTTTGCAGAAAACAGAAGAATCATATATTATTTGACCTAAATGACAACACAGGGAGCATGGAGGCATTGGTGCTTGGAAAACAGAACAAAGTCAATGTGAGGAAGGGGATATACTTTGACTTACATTCTTCAGGCTGTCGAAAACTGGAGAAAAAGTATAGTTGAAATATGGGGCTCACAGTTTCATTAAGGTGGGAGTTGCATGGAGGAAAGTCTCTCCTTCAAGGGGATGATATTTTGTATTTACTTTCAGAAAGCTGGACAGGTGCTTTAGAACAGGATATGGTGTGAAATTCCATGATATTCAGTATACCTGCATCTCACAGAACTTAGGAACCTCCCTTTTCTGAAACACATATCCTACCCACACAGTCAAGAGGACATGGGTTTCACAAGGCAGAGACATACATGAAGGTGCCCACACAGTCCCACAGAGTTCATCGGTGACACTGTAAGTCTAATGCAGACAGTTTGCCCAAAGTTGGGCAAATTATTTTGAGAGATGTATGTAAAAGTAGGCACAGTCCCCAACATCTTGAGGACACATTTCTCAGAGTCAGTCCAGACATCCCTGCACTGATCATACTCCAGGGCAACTGAGGCAGGATAAGCCGCCTCCCTCCTCCTGTCCTTTGTCTGTCCTTCACACTGGTGCATGCTGCTGCCACCAATTGGCCCTCTTCCCCATGCCACAACATTGTTTCCACTGGCTCCTGTCTTTGTAAGAGTGGGAGTGCAGACAGGGGACAGTGCCATGCTCTTGTTAAGCAGGACTGTATATCTCAGGCCAGACATAACTTAAGGAGAGAGACTCAAGAGTGAAAAAAATGTACTAGAAGGAAGGGAAGGAGATAATTTTATAAGAAGAAAAGAAAGATATACTTTACGAGGATGGAGTCACTGCAAGCAGAGAAGGGGTAACTGATGAACTACTTCTCAGACTATATGTATTTTTTCTCCATGCAGGTTATTAAGCCCAAAAATTGAAATGAAAGGATCAATTCAGATCAACTGGTCTAGCATTTAATTGAAGAATACCTGATATACCCCCTTCAACCAGACTGAGCTGCCCGAGAACAGCAGCGGGCAGGCTTCTCCCCCTCCCAGATTAGCCAGGAGGGGGTCACTGTTGGATGAACAACTCCAAAATCACAACATATTGTGACAGTAAAGGTTTATTTCTCATTCACTCCAGCCCTGTGTCAGGTTTAGTTTGGGGTAAGGATAGGGCTCTGCTCTATGTGGACATTTAGGGAGACTGTCATTGTTCAATAAACACCCATTGAATGAATAAAATTGAAGCAAAATTCTGCCATCTTTAGGACATGGATGAAGACCTATTAAAACAGAGGGAAGAAAAAGTTGTTCTACTCCTGCAAAAAGGGTAGAAATAGGTTCTGGGAGCAGAATATAAAGGGTTCTCTTACATCCGAGGGAGGGACAAGATAGGGGTGAAAATCTCACCCATAAGACTTAGGATACAATGCCTTCCAAAGGCCGATGCTGAGTGAGGAACTCCCCCATCACTCCACAACCTGCTGCTGACTGCCAGGCTAAAGAAGCACCAAATAACAAGTCAGTTGCTAGGGGATGATCAAGAGCATGTAAAAGATATATCTTCTTAGGTTCAGGTGTGAAGGGAAGACCTAAAGCTAATGGTGTAGCACTAGAAGAAGTTTAAACATGTGGTGCCCTGAGAGTGAATAACACCAGTAAATCTCAAAGCCAGCTCTGCTCCTGACCAGATTAATTCAGTTACTATGGTAAAGTCATAGCAAAAGATAATCTGTGCTCATTTCCAGGTAGAAATACTGTCTACCTCAATTTCTACCATCATGGATAGCTTTTGATAAAATTTGTGAGGCACACAAAGAAGTAGAAGAAAAAAGATATGTCAAGAGACAAATCAATCTTGGGGTGCCTGGGTGGCTCTGTTGGCTAAGTCTCTGATTTCAGCTGAGGTCATGATCTCAGGGTTCTGGGATTGGGCCCCCCGTGTCAGGCTCCCTGCTCAGTGGGAAATCTGCTTCTCCCTCTCCTCTGCCCTTCCACCTGCTCATGCTCTCTCTCTCTCTGTCCCTCTCTCTTTGTCCCATATAAGTAAATAAAATCTTAAAAAAAAAAAGGATACAAATCAACCAAAACAAAGTCAGATAAGATTCAGATGTTCAAACGATCAGTTAGGGTATTTCAAATAGATGGAAAACATGCATCATTGGATGAACAATTTCAGTAGAAAAATGGAAACTAAGAAAAAGAATGAATTGGAAATGCTAGAAATGAAAAACACAGTTATAGGGATGAGGAAAGCCTATGACAGAATCATCAGTAGACTTGACACAGTACAGGAAAGAGTCAAGATCCTAGGGATGGATAAAAAATACTCACATGGAAACATTAAAAAGAAAAAAATGAAAAGAATGAAAAGATTAGAGTATCTAAGAAATGTGGGACAATAGCAAGCAGTTTAAAATACCAGCAATTAGAATCCCATAAAGAGAACAGAGATTGAGACATAAGGAATATGTGAAAAGAAATGAAGGTAAAGAATTTTTAAAAACTAATTACAGAAAAATCACCACAGATCCAAGAATCTCAGAGAACACCAGGCAGAATAAATAATAATAATGAAATGTTAGTAATGAACCACACACACTTAGGTATACCATATTCAAACTGCTAAAAGACAAAGCAAAAATCCTGAAGGCAGCATGGGCAAGGGGGAGATGCATAGACACAGACAGAAGAATGACAGCAGATTTCTCGTCAGAAACTAGTGAAGCCAGAAGACCATGTACTGACATCTTTAATGTTCTGAAAGATAAAGACAACTGTCAAAGCAGAATTCCAAACTAGTAAAAAATATTCAAACATGGAGGAGAAATAGACATTTTCAGACCCACAAAACTGAGGTAATTTACTCAGTGGGACTGAATTAAAGAAAATGTTAAGAAATGTTAAGCAAAGGAATTTATTATTATTTTAAAGATTTATTTATGAGAGAGAGAAAGAGAGCATGAGTGAGAGAGTGAGAGAGAGCATGAGCAGGGGGGGAGGGGTAGAGGGAGAAACAGACTCCCCGCTGAGCAGGGAGTCCAATGCGGGACTCGATCCCAGGACCCTGGGATCATGACCTGAGCTGAAGGCAGACGCTTAACCAACTGAGCCACCCAGGCGCCCCAGGAATTTATTTATTAAAAGATTTATTTCTTTATTTGAGAGAGAGGGATTGTGGGGGGGAGATAGAAAGAGAGGGAGAGAGAGTTTCAAGCAGATTCAGTGCTAAATGTGGAGCCCATCCTGGGGCTCAATCCCACAACCCCGAGATCACGACCTGAGCTGAAACCAAGAGTCAGACACTCAACCAACTGCACCATCCAGGAGCCCCAGGCAAAGGAATTTAAAGCCCTATGGAAATTTAAATCTATACAAAGAAAAGTACACTAAAGGTATTATAAAATTTGTTTTTCTTATTTTTAAGTACTCTAAAAGATAACGGATATTCAAAAGGCGGGGTTGGCAAAATGTTCCATAAAGGGCCAAACATTTACTTTAAACTATACGTTCCCTACAGTCTCTGTTATAGCTGCTGACCTCTGAACTGGCTACAACAGTATTCTTGGAAAATTCATGAATGAATGAGCATGCTTATGTTCCAGTAAAACTGTATTATGGATGCTGAAATTGGAATTTTTTTATAATTTTCATGTGTCATACAATATTCTTTTGATTTTTTTCCACCCAAACGTCAAAAACAGGTAAAGACCATTCTTTACTTGTGGGATGTACAAAAACAGGTAGCATATTGACAAAAACAGTCAATGGGCTGGATGAAGCCTATGGGCCACCGTTTGCCAATTCCTAGTCTGAAGCAAAAATATTAGCAAAGTATTATGTGTTTGTAGAATAAATAAAAGTAAAATATTTGGCTGGGACGCCTGGTGTCTCAGTCGTTAAGCATCTGCCTTCAGCTCAGGTCATGATCCCAGGGTCCTGGGATCGAGCCCCGCATCGGGCTCTCTGTTGGGCGGGAAGCCTGCTTCTCCCTCTCCCACTCCCCCTGCTTTGTTCCCTCTCTTGCTGTGTCTCTCTCTGTCAAATAAATAAATTAAATATTTTTAAAAAGTAAAATATTTGGCATCAATAGCACAAAATAGGAGAGGGAGGAATTAGGAATATGCTACTGGAAGATCCTTACACAACATGCCAAGTAGCATGATGATATTTGAAGATACTTTCTGATTGAAGACATGTGTTGTAAGCTCTAAGGCATAGACTAAAAAATATTTTTAAAAGAGACATATATAATAAGATAGCTTGTCATATTGGAAAAAGGATTGGCATTCAGACCTAATGGAAGTAACAGTTCAGAAATAGGCCCACACATATACAATCTGTTGATTTTCTACAAAAGTACAACCACAATTTGATGGAGAAAGGATCATTTTTGAACAAATAATATCAGAATGGAATATTCATATTTAAAAAAATGAACCTGATCCATACCTTGCTCTCTGCATAAAAATTAACTCAAATGGATCCTTGACTTAAATGCAGAACCTAAAACTATAAAACTAGAAGAAATACAAGAGAAAATCTGTGATGTTGGTTTAGGCAAAGATTTCTTAGATATAACTCCAAAAGCACACAGGACACATTTTTTTGATAATTTAACTTTATCAACATAAAAAAATTCTCTTGGAAAGGTACCTTTAAGGCATAGAAAAGTATACCATAATTTGAGACTTAGTATTTGATAGTCACATAGCTGCTAAAGATCCTGTTCCCAGAATTTATAATGAACTCTTAAAACTCCATAAGAACAAACAACTGAATTTTTAAAAAGGAAAAAAAAAAAAAGATACCCAGGTGGCAAATGAGCACCTAACAAGCTGCTCAAAATAATTCGTCTTTAGGGGAAATTCACATTAAAGCTGCTATGGGATGCAACTATGCACCAACTCGATGGGCTGAAATTGAAAAAGACTGGCCATGCCAAGTACTGATGGGGTCAGGAAGGAACCAGAACCGTAGGAGAGTCAAATGACACAACCACTTAGCAAAGAGTTTGGCAGGCTTTTTAAAAAGTTAACACATACGTGCAAGACTGAGCCCGTGGAGGACGCAGAGCCAATGAAATGTTCACACACTGCAGATGGGAATGAGCAATGTTACAGTCACTTTAGAAAGCGGTTTGGAAATTTCTTGTAAATTTAAGCATATGCTTGTATTGAACCAGCATCTTGATCCAAGGTTTTCCATGTGAAATGATAACCTGTGTCCACACAAACATCTGTATGTGAATATTTCTAGAAGTTTGATGTGTAATTAGGCAAAAATGTACACCACTCAATTGTTCCTCACCTGGGGAATGGATAAACAAACTTTGGTAGAATTCCACACAACAAAAAGAGAATAAACTACAGATACACACAACTACATGGATGAATCATAAACGCATCATACAAGTGAAAGAAGCCAGACTCAGAACTCTATACACATTTTTATTTTATTTTATTTTTTTAGAGAGAGAGAGTGCTCCAAGCGAAGGCTGGGGCAGAGAGAGAGAGAGTGAGGGAATCTCAAACAGGCTTCATGACCAGAGGGGAGCCTGTGGCCAGGCTCGATCTCATGATGCTGAGATCATGACCTGAGCCAAAATCAAGAGTTGGACGCTTAACCAATGGTGCCACTCAGGTGCCCCATATATACATTTTTAATTCCACTTTGTGAAATTCTGGAACAGGCAAAAGTATAAAATAAATAAGTCATGGAGATGAAAAGTACAGCATAGGGAATATAGTCGATAATATTGTAATCATGTATGGTGACAGAGGTGGACCACACTTATGGTGGGTATTGAATGATGTACAGAATTGCTGAATCAATATGTTGTACACCTAAAACTAATATAACATTATACATCGATTATACTTTAATAGTAGATTTAACTTAAAAAAAAAAGAAACTATATCAGTGGTTGTCAGGAGCCTGGAATCGGGGGAAGAGTAAATAATAAAGTAGCATGAAGGAAATTTTGGCTACAGTTGAATTGTTCTAGATCTTGATTTTGTGGTGGTTAAACTGCATGCACTTGTAAAAGCTCAAAGAACTTTGGGTGCCTGGTGGCTCTTGATTTTGGCTCAGGTCATGATCTCAGGGTCATGAGATTAAGCCCGGTGTTGGGCTCCTCACTCAGTGTGGAGTAGGCTTGAGATTCTTTCTCTTTGGGGCTCCTGGGTGGCTCAGTCGTTAAGCGTCTGCCTTCAGCTCGGGTCATGATCCCAGGGTCCTGGGATCGAGCCCCGCATCGGGCTCCCTGCTCAGCGGGAAGCCAGCTTCTCCCTCTCCCACTCCCCCTGCTTGTGTTCCCTCTCTGGCTCTTTCTCTCTGTCAAATAAATAAATAAATAAAATCTTAAAAAAAACACAAAAATTCTTTCTCTTTCTCCCTGTCCCTTTACCCCTCCCCCTGCTCATGCACACTCTATAAATAAATAAATAAAATCTTTAAAAAGAACCTCAAAGAACTTTGCACTAATAACAGTGAATTTTACTGTATGCATATTATACCTTAATTTAAAAAATGGAAAATATGTAGCACATAGGAAGATAAAATTGTGTATGTTTTTAATACCCTTTTGATTGTGTTTTTGATCTCTCTAGAATAAGTACCCATTGCTTTTATAATAAATAAGATGAAGCTATTTTTTTAAAGACTCACAAAAACTGGATCAAGGATTTTATTATTATTATTATTTAATGATCTCTATGCCCAACGTGGGGCTTGAACTCATAGCCCCAAGATCAAGAAGTCACATGACTGAGCCAGCCAGATGCCCTCAGATCAAGGATTTTAAAACAATGAGTATTTCTTATTTGTTAGATTAATAATATGCAGTTTATGAATGTGATAATGATATAATTATTAAGAACAGTGTTCTCAGAAGTATTAATTGGCACATCAATTTGGCAATATTATTAACACATATATTCATATTCCTTGATCCAAAAACCCCACTTATAGGTATTTGACCTAGAAATATGTTGGCCTATGGGCATTACATAAATACTGTTTTAAATAAAGAATAATTCAAAATAATTGAAGTAAACAATGAGTTAAAATAGTCATGATAAATTTGTTATTGAATATGACTACAGTTTATGACTATGTTCTGACACATAAAGATTTATAACACATACCGTTAAATAGGAAATGCAAGTTACAAACAGCAGTGTAATAGCTTTCTTTACTAAATATTACAGGCTAGCTAATTGTTAAGTGCTTTGTAGAGATGCCTTGTTTAATGGCCACCACAGATAATAACTATTATGTTTTCACCATTATTAACTCTATTTTTACAAATGAAGAAAACGAGGCATTTAGTTTGGATGTACATCTTCTCATCAGAGCCGTACGGTGATACTTCGAGATACTTGGAGATATTTCTCTGCCTCCTGCATACCTTAAGACCACTTGGTACAACTATAGCAATGAGGAGTTTGTGATGGTAGATAGCATCTCTGAGCTGTGAATTTCTCTTGGATCCCACACTTCAAATCTAGGGGAACTTCTAGCTTCTCACCTACTTCATGCTGGGGTAGAGGAGAAATTCCAAAGGGGGCAAAGTGCAAAAATAGAAGATAGAGCAGGTCCATGGCATTAGAGGATGAAGCTATTTAGGTGAACACAAAATCAAAGACCCCATTTTTTTTGGGTGGGGGGCCATATCCTGTTTATCTCCTTTAGAGACACAGTATGCTTGGAAGCAGTAAGTTCCAGAGGGAATCATTACATCAGTAAGGAGAGTCAGAACACGGATTGGACAGGTCACTGCAAGAGCTCATTCTTTAACTCTTAATCACCGTTATCTGCATCTTATAGAATAGTCAATTACAGAAAGTTTGTATAAAGTAATACGAATCTGAAGCAATAAGAGTAAGAACATAAAGACTATGAGTATGTAGCTCAGGATACAAATCATTTCTGTGTGAAGCCTTCTTAATCCTGAAGGTCCATAAATCAAGTCTGATTTGGAGGAAGTTTTAGCAGTCGGTGACATCTCAGCATCAAATCCATTCCCAAACTAGCTGAGGGATGCTATGATCTTGATGACTTCCCTCAATCTCTCTAAACTTCACTTTTTTCATTGCAGATGAAGAAGCTGGACTCAGTACTTCTATGTTCCTTCACTGTCTGGTTTCCCAAAATGACCAAAATTACCTTGAATGTATATCTATACTATAAATACTATGTATATACCATATTTAATATATATCATGTATCTATCTTAATAATATATATTATTAATATATTATTAATATATTAATGCATATTATTATTTCTATATGTTATTAAAATGGTATCACTCAAGGAGATAAAAACAGGTATATATTTTACTCTTGGCATCTAAGCCTCCAGAATACAAGACCCACCATCAGAAAGGAGGCAGTTCAAGCGAGAACAACTCATTCTTTTTCCACGGACCTTGGCCCCAAACCATGAAGGCAGATCTGTAATGCCTCTTTTCCTTAGATTAGTTGCACATAAACAGCCTGGGACCTTCCCAGAGGGAGACATCCCATTCCATCCTTCACAGCTTCCACCTCATCCTCCTTCCCTCCCCCTCACACACCTACCACAAACCAGGACCACAGCCTGATTCTCAACTGAGGACTGGGATTGAATCTGAGTATCATTAGGAGAAAGTGATTTCACCTTCCTGTTCCTTGCTTTTCTCATATGAGGAGAATAAAGAGGAGAAAACTATCAACCATCTATGGCTAGGCTGGAGACTAAGTGACACAAAGTAATTGCAAAACACCAGGTAGTAAATATGGGATCAAGAAATAGACTGTAAATGTCAGTTTTGGGATACCCACTTTCTGCCATTGTACTCTATAGGAAATTAATGATTCTTCAGTGCTTGCCTCATGCAGATCTTTGCCTGGGGCAACTTCCTGATGGAATCCACCTTTGTGCAGCATGAGAACCAGGAAATATGGTTGCACAGCTACTGAGCTGTTGGCGCTTGATGTCACACAGGGCTAGAATCACGTGAAACAGAGAAGCGCCTTCATGCAAACCACCAGAAGGTGCCTCATTTGACAGACCAATGAGCCATTATGCCCCCTCAGGGACACCAATTCTGAATAGATTGTTCTGAGCTAAAGCAATTCTTCCCTGGGACACAGGGCTTGGCAACTGAAGCACAGAGGGTTTCTGTGCTAACATGTGCCCTCAGCTGGCTTTCTCTGAGCAGGGCACAGCCCATTCAAACGTGCCTGTTCTTGACCCCAGCCTTACCTTGTCAAGATCACACCCAAAGTATAAATGCAAATACTGCTTGGGACCTGGGTGCCCCACCCTGGTCTGCGGGCCACAGACGATTTGCTTTTAAGCAACATACCAATGAGTTAGACTCCTGTTATAGCACTCCTTTAGAAAAAAAAAGTTTATTATTTTTTCCAAATTATAAAAATTATACATGCAAAATATGGCCATAGGATGGCATAGAAAAGTATAGAAAAGGAAATAAAAAGCACCCATTAGGACTCTATTCCCTAGCAGCAATAGCTGGTATATCTATCACTGAATTTGTCTCATATATATGTATTTTTTTTCTATAATTAGATTTACCTCCACAGACATCATTGTTAATGGCATCCAGGTTTTTAGAAGGGTGTTATAGTGAGGTTTTCCATATGTGAATCAGGATTGAGTGGTTGTTTCTTGTTTTTCCTGGACTTGATGACCTTGAAGAAGAAAGAGATGAAGACAGAGCAGTTGAGATGCGGCTGATTCTTTCTCCCTGTACTGACTCTTTCTCCCAGCCACTGACTACATCCCCTTCTCTCTTCTCCCTGTAAAGCTCTCACTCTCACCTCTCCCCTTCAGTGAATTCCTGTCCTTTGATTCACCCCCGACCTTGATTGAGATCCTGAAATGAGAGAGTCACTCACACACAGCATGAGTACATGTGGACAGGCAGGAGAGAGGAAAGAGCAGGTGTACTCAATGCAAAGAGCTGAGGGGGAAGTTTCTCACTGGGAAGACAGGTGGGAGGAGAGTGTGAGGCTGTGAGGGAAAGGCTGGAAAGTTTGAGGGCCTCAGAATTGGAGAGACCTAAGAGTGGGGGACTGCTGTGTGTCTGAATGCATCAACCTTTGTATTGATCTGTTTCACTCTGGTATTAGCCTTTGATGGTCTTCCCACAATCCCTCATGGATGTGTGTGACAAAGAACATGGACTTAGTCCTTTAGTACCAACCCCATCTGTCTGTGTAGACCAGTCTGTATATCTCATTAAAGGCAGCTCACTTTGTGTTTTGAGATATTCAGGGGCACTGTTGATCATTTAGGTCTGGTATGAGCTCTCTTTAACATCCTCTGGGATAGATGACATTTCCCCCATATTTTAGATGAAGGACCTGAGGTTCCTGGTATTTAAGTCCACTAGCCAGTTAGGAAATCACAGAGCCAGGATTTGAAGCAAATCTGCCTTAATGAAGCCCAAATTTACTAAATAATCTCCCTTCTTTGATACATTCAACCAATTCTACAATACTTAGCTAATTTTATATACTTGGAAGGCCTCTCTAGGGTTTCTCTCTTCAACATGATTAAAAATCTCTTTCTTTAAAAAAAGAAAGAATGATGGAAAGGACAGTCAGTCTAGTTTTCTTTAAGTCTTCTATGTTGGAAAAATGATGTTCCCCAGAAGTTCCCACCTTGATGAAACTGTGAATTACAGATCTCAGCTGTCTCGGATCCGCACTTAGTTCAAAGCAGATGAGTTTGAGTTTATCACCTTCCTCACAGTTGACTTTGGTAAGTCGTCCATACACCAAGACCTCCATCTTCCCTGTATTATCTTGTATTTCATACAAAATGATGTGTTCATTCAACACTTTTTTCTGTAAAAGAAAATCAACACCCTTCTCCTGAGAACTGGATCAGGTTTCCACATCTATGAGAAACACAGGGTGTGGGTGTAAACTTTTGTCTCTGACAGGTTAATATGAGCTGGAGGTTCAGAACGAGGGGTGGAAAATAGCTTAAAATATTTTGTTCAGAGAATTCTTATGAGTCTGAGGATTGCCACTAATCATGATTAAGTAGATTATGTCATTTCTGTAATTCTTCTCCATTGTCTATTTATTCACTCCTCCCATTCTGCCTGAATCCTGAATCTAGATCATCTAGTCCCATTGTTCTAGGTTCCTTCTCACACACTACTCACTAATTCTGCATATGCACCTGTGTGCACAGCCACTTACACAGAGGGCGCAGGAAACAACAGGGGTAGAAGGAAAGAGCCACCCTAGAAGACACCTTTAATGGAATATGGAACAAAACTTCCCATAGAAAAGTAAGGTTGGCTCAGCTTAGTATTTCCATGATGAGTTGGGACAGAAATACCTTCACTAATTCTAAGAATTAACCCAAATTCTGCATTTTATTGACCATATTAATAAATTGAGTATTTTTAAAAAATTTTTTGGGGGGAGGGGTCATTGGAGATGGAGAGAGAGAATCTTAAGCAGACTCCACACCCAGCATGGAGACCAATGTGGGGCTCAATCTCAGAACCCTGAAATCATGACCTGAGCTGAAATCAAGAGTTGGACGCTTAACTGACTGAGCCACCCAGGTACCCCATAAATTGAGTATTAAAAAACATGATTTCTCTAGTCTTTTCAGTATCTATATTTCCTATTAGATAATGCCAAAGTCAGTTGCCCTACAATATTTTGATGAGTGAATGTGAAGAGAAGAGCACTTTAGGATTCAGATGATCAGAATCTTAGCTAACTGTTGGAAACAGCTGCATTTTAGGGCAGAGTCATCTTTTTATTTTTTCCTCTGTTTGTCAAAACTAGCATCCAAGTTTGGGAGGGTAACTATTCACAGTTAACTTAAGCTGTCACTGAAATGGATGAAACAAAACTCAAACAAAATCATAAGGATATGTATACTAATAGAAAGTCTGCACTGTACTGGACCAGAATACCTGTGAATGGATCATCATATCTGATAAGTGCCAGGAATTCTGGGAAATCTCTTTCTGTAGAATTTGCATGGCATTACCTTGGGAAGCAGAATATGAAGAGTTTTTCTATCCCATATCCTGAAGTGGGAAGCTTCTACCCAACTACTCTGGTCACTGGGGCCTTGAGTTCCTATGATTCAGAAGTTAACCAAACTCTACTTGGCAAGTCAGACCTTCAGATTCTGGGGTTGCAGAAGAAATAGTACAAAACAATGGTGTTGGGCTTACCTTATGCACCTGATATATCCCACTCACAAATGTTCCTGGCTCCTGTGAGTAAAGATTATTGATTTTAGGAGTTGCATTTGCATTTTGGATCAGTCTGCTTGAGATTTCCATCTTTCGGTCAGCATTGACATCAGACACACAAGTGGCATCATACACCTCCAGGAACCCATTGCGACCATAGTAATCTGATATGGTGATGACTTTCTTTGGGATGAACTTCTCCTTCAGGCTGACATGAAAAACCTTCACTTGGAAGAATTGGCTCTCAGTAGCCACAGTGGCATGGAACATCTTTCTCTCTGCTTCCATGAGATCATATGCAAATGGTTCTGTTGCTTTCAGCACCATCACTTCCTTGGGGCCCTTCTGGAAACCCTCTTCTATGGAAGCTTCTCTAGGTACAGCCTTCAATCTTGGTTTCTACTTGGAAGTACACATCAAAAAGAGACACAGTTAAGAAAGGGAATACACAGTCACTTTCTAGTGCGACTCACCTAGGCTCGATGTTGAGCCTCCAGAAATACCTGATTGGATAGATTTGGAAAAAAATGAACTGGGCAGAAATGGCTGATCTGGTATAATGTAGCCTGTGAAAGACATGGAGAAGAGTTAAACATAATTTTATTTATTTTCTTCATTATTTTATGAGTTTGGGAGGAATAATATTTTTTCTTTAAATGTGATTAACCCAAGATAAAAAGTATTTCTCCTAGGAGAGCTCTGTCAAGCATAGAGGAAGTGGGCAATAGCCATGTTGTCATGAAGGGATTCCCAGTAGAGATGACGATGAATATATCATCTTAATTTACCAATCAATTCATTTTAGTGAGCAAAGTAAGATATAAATAGGGAAGGAAATAAATCATCCTAACAGCACTGACAGTGGGAAAGGCTCCAGTCAGAAACCACTGATTTCATCTGGAATCAATCCCAGTAGAAGTCACAACTGAAAGATGGAAATCACTAGCCCTTTTCCAAGAAGTACTGTGCTAAAAAGAGATTAAACAAGCACTGGAGAATCTCATGAACTTCACTAATTTGGAAGTGCCCTGGCTCCAGGCTCTTGAAGAGTAGCAGAATGAGCCATCTGAAAATATGCTTCCTTGGCATAGAATTATTTTGAGCTGATTATTTAAAAAAATAGCAGATATAGGAAAAGCTCTACAAAGAGAATAGAAATTGCCCTTTTGTAAGGAACATGCATTTGTAACAGTGTCTCTCTCTCCACCAGGAAGAGAAGGACAACTCTAAATCACAAGAAAATCTTATGATGAAAAATGACCTGACTGAAATCTGCATAACAAACACCCTTGTTTATCCACTTTTCCTGGTAATCTCCATAAGTGGACTTCACACCTTCCTTTCTCTTGTCTTTAGCTGAAGATGATATTTTAGCCAGTGGTTTAGTCCACCTCAGGGAGTTACTAATTTTTCCCTGGTTTCTCCCAGGTATATATGAAGTATATATATTATAACAAACTTCTGCTTGTTTTTCTCTTATTAATCTGTCTCTTATTATAGGGGTCTCAGCCAAGAACTTAGAAGGGTAAAGGAGGAGAATAATTTCCCCCTTTACCACACTTCTCTGTTGGAATAATGGCAGGACCCTGAGGAGAAGCATGTCAGTGGAGAAGCCAAGTGTCAGGGGAATTTCTCTGACATCCTGTCTCCCCAGTGGCCTGAATCACATAAGAGTTTCAGGAGAGCACTTGGAATTGGAGGGAAGTATTGATATGTAAAAGGAAGTAAAGGAAGTATGAAGGCAAGGAGAAAGGTGGGTCCCAGGGTCAAGTATGAGGCCACAAGTTGGCTGTCACGGAGACTAGCAATGCTTCTTGTGATCTGACTTGGAAAACTATTATGGATCTACCCTGAGGCTCATGGAATCATATCTAATGGACACATGTTCTTCTTTTGCTCATTGCAGGTCTGAGGAATACTGGAAATAACCTAAAGTCAAATAATACAGAATTATTTTTCTAATTTATGGAATAACTGTGTAATTTCCCTTATACATTAAAATAAGAATTTAAATCTACATTGGTTGACTTAAATAGCACTTTAAGGCATATTAAGTGACAAAAAACCCCTCAAACTGGATTATAGAAAAATATATGTCATGTGACAAAATGATATTCTTTGTACATACATAACAAAGGGTAAAATCAGAAAGACTATTTTCAAAATGTGATGTTTGATGTAAGAGAGATCACACAGTAAAATTTTACCTATTTTTGTCTGTGTATCTCCATTTCCTAAATTTCCTAAGATAATATTATTTATATAATAAAAAATGGGAGAGGAAGAATGGGTGATAGTGCTCTGGTTGACTCTGTATTTCTACACCCTCTTCCACATAAGCGGTCTCTGTTGTGCATTGAGGAAAACACAAAAATAAAATCAAACAAATAAATGACCAATTAAATCCCATGTGGAATAAGGATGATTATCTGTCCATTGGCTCTTAGGTTATTTTAATGCAGAGGGGGATATAATTAGAGTTGGAATTTGAATTTAGGTGGGATATTAAAATATATACTCAGTAAATAAATGAGTGATTTAAATAAAGAAATAATTGTATGCAGTTGGGGATTACTAAGAAGCCCTTCCAGGGTTCTTTTGATCCTTGTCAACAGCTAACAAGGAAGGGAAATACTGGAAACAGGCACTCTGTACCTTGGTTAAGGAACTGCTGGATGGGATTTTTGGCAGCGTCTGCAGAATGCAGGGAGGACTTGCATTTGGGCATGTGCTGGTTGCTGAAGGTTCTAGAAACTGACTCTGGTCCTGGAATAGCTGCATCCTTATGGTGTCATCAATTTTGGTGGTTATATCATCTCTTCTCTGTAGAAAAATAGACTTTTGTTCTTTTTTGTGGTTGTTTCCGAAATTAGATGAAATATAATATGCTTTCATTTCATTCTTACTCTGTAAAACAGGACCTTAACTCTACTAATTAGATCCTGTTGCAGGGGGAATAGGAGTGAATATGTAGACATCCTACCCTTACCTTTCTCTCATCTCAACCAGGATTAGACATCTCACTCTGCAAATGTTAAAAGTTCGGATGACTGAAATTTCATTGGTCTGAGATAGAATATGGTGGCTCTACATTTCCTGCAGAACTGGTCCAAATCAACTGATGAGGTATAACTCTCAGAGCTATCTTTCTGTTGTAAGGATAGCATATCTCACACAAGGTTGGCCACATTTATGGGCACTTATTAACTCAGCCTTTCTCATCAAGTACATCAGTTTCTATCATCCGCTCTTCAGCATTTAGAAGATCCAGCCCTCCATCCAGTAGGAGCTCTAATCCTAACCCTGATGGAGACGTTCTCTCAACATGTGATTTCTCAGCCACGGATTCTGCTATCTTTACAGAGTGGGCCAGACAACCTGAAACTTTCAGCATTCTGAGCTGTATTCAGTACATTCAATATCCCACCCAAACCATGGCCACTGGCTGTACATTTTCTCAGTAAGGTTGGGAAATATTGTGGTAATCATGGGCCTTTACTGCCTTTCATTGCTTAATGAAAGCTATTAAATAATCATCACATTAGTTAATTAGCCACAGTTTTTAGCACTTCTGACATTCAGTAATCTAATTTTTAAAGTGCCAATTGTTGAAAGGCATATAACAGAGCTGCCTCTGTAGAGCAGCTTCTTGATTACACAACCTCTGGCCACCCTGGGCACCTGGCATATGGAAACAACCCCAAACCTAACACTAACTGCTTAAATGTCTAAAAATGAATTGTAGACATTTTAACGTCAGCATATCTACTCTAGATTTGGGATATGCTAACTAAATGTTAAACTTTAGATTTCAAAGTCTGGATTTGAATCCAGTACCAAGTAAATGCCCAGTGCACAGAAATGTCTTCATCATTGTTTTCCCATGGATTTTTAGAAGTTTGTACTCTGCTCTGATAAACAGTATTTCATGGTTTATGATGACCCTGTTGACGGCAACTCTGTTATAAGTAACCTTATAAAAGTAGTCTCTCCGTTCATATCAGCCACATATACTTAGTCATCTTATTGACAGGATCATCTTGAGCTATTACTTTTTAAAATTCAGTGATCATAAACTGGAATCACAGTAATAGGACTTAGATGATGAAAATATAATCTTCATTTGGATAATAGTTTGAATGCATAAGCAGGTCATTTTCTCTAAGAGTATATCCTCCACCTCCCACCTGGTTCACGAATCATGCCATTCTATGCTGTTTGTTTCAAGGACATATAAAGCAGAAATCAAAGGTGAGAGTGAGCTGTTCATGGCTTTGGATCCAAAAAAGCAAACAAAGCACACATCTTAGAGAAAATCCTTGGGAGACCCTGAGATGAGTCAGAGCAAGGCTTTCCTACTCACGTAATGAAGCACAGACTGAATGGTCAGAAACCCTTTTGGCAGGGGTCCTGTGCATGTGGCCAGACCCCAGAGGAGGAATGATACCATAGGACACATAGGTGTAAGAGAGTGAGGGGGCAGAGGAGCCTCCCTGGGGTCCCTGTGCTCCAAGGAGGTTTCAGGGCAGCAGAAGGATTCTTAAGTGAGAAGAAATGACCATGTCACATGTACAGGCAGATGGGGATGTAGAAACTGTCACTTCCAAGCCAGTATGCATGGCAAAAGTAGAGTTATCTTGAGATGGGCACTATGTCATCGTCATGGCAAAGAGACAGGGGGACTGAAGTTCCGATGACCAGATAAGGTCGCAGCCATGGCTGCCTGGTCTGGAGGCAAACAGGCAGAGGTTGCTAGCTCCATCCAATAAGTATGTCCTGGAGAGACTGTGGAGGAATTATCAGTTATGGGGGCTGACATCAGGAAGAAGAAGGAGACAGAACTTGAGGAACCTTGTTCATAAGGAGTCTGCCCTCAACTCTATGTGTGTTTTGGGGGCAGGGTCCAGCCTGGGTCAGGGGGCAGCTTAGGGTCAGGTAATAAAGTATACTAGAAGTCAGTGATTAAAATGCTGCCTTGCCCATTCCTCAGGTTGCCTGTGTATTCACCACAGAATGGACATTGTACCCCCGAGTGCTGGCAGCCCCT
>NC_058408.1:3534244-3683481 GCF_002201575.2 Neomonachus schauinslandi | reverse complement strand
TAACAATACCATCTGAGTGATAAATAATAAATGGTCTTATAAGGAAGGACGAGATCACTCACACAAAGCACATAGATATTAGAATCTAGTCACTAAATATTCAATACAGAGAAATGTCAAGAATGTCATTAGTATTTCATGTCGATGCAGGGAGCATGTATTTCCACTCTGATGTGCAGATATTTCATGCTATATGTGTGACCCTCTTGATGGCATGAGAAAGCTTTCCTAAAAGAAATCAAAACCCCAAACAGATAGCACCTCACACCAGTCAGAATGCTTAAAATTAACGTGTCAGGAAACAAATTTTGTCAAGGATGGAGAGAAAGGGGAACCCTCTTACACTGTGGATGATGTAAGGTGGTACAGCCAGTCTGGAAAACAGTATGGAGATTCCTGAAAAAGTTGAAAATAGAGCTACCCTATGACCCAGCAATTGCACTACTAGGTATTTACCCCAAAGATACAAATGTAATGATCCAAAGGGACACCTGCACCCCAATGTTTATACCAGCAATATCCAAAGTATCCTAACTGGGGAAAGGGCCAAGATGTCCATCGACAGATGAATGGATAAAGAAGATGCGGCATACACACACACACACACACACACACACACACACACACACACAGGAATATTACTCAGCCATCAAAAAGGATGGATTCTTGCCATTTACATCGAAATGGGTGGAACTGGAGGGTATTTTGCTGAGCTAAATAAGTCAATCAGAGAAAGACAAGTATCATATAGTTTCACTCTTATGTGGAATATAAGAAACAGTGCAGAGGATCATCGGGGAAGGGAGGGAAAATGGAATGGAAAGAAATCAGAGAGGGAAACAAACCATGAGAGACTGTTAATTATAGGAAACAAACTGAGGGTTGCTGGAGTGGAGGTGTGTGGGGGGATGGGGTCACGGGGTGATGGGCATTAACAAGGGCACCAGAGGTGATGAGCACTGGGTGTTATGTGTAACTGATGAATTGTTGAACTGTACATATGAAACTAATGATGTACGGTATGTTGGCTAATTGAATTTAAATAAAAAAAAGAAGCTTCTCTATTTACTTCTGCCACATGTAGTAATTTAAAGACGTTGACAAGAACATTGTGAGCTTCTCTCAAATTCATTTAAGCTGAAAGCTTCTATCTGAATAACAGGATTCATATGCTGAAAATATACTTTCTGAATGGATAATGTTTAAAAAATAATAACTGATCATTTTCCCAGAGGTTATTTCCCTCATCTCTCTGCCTTCAGCACACAGGATGTTCTGAGCAGTTTTTTTTTTTATTTTTTTTATTATGTTATGTTAGTCACCATACAATACATCATTAGTTTTTGATGTAGTGATCCACGATCCATTGTTTTCATATAACACCCAGTGCTCCATGCAGTATGTGCCCTCCTTAATACCCATCACCGGGCTAACCAATCCCCCCTCTAAAACCCTGTTTGTTTCTCAGGTCCATAGTCTCTCATGGTTCATCTCTCCCTCCAATTCCCCCCCCCCCATTTTCCCCTTCCTTCTCCTAATGTCCTCCATGTTATTCCTTATGTTCCACAAATAAGTGAAACCATATGATAATTGACTTTCCCTGCTTGACTTATTTCACTTAGCATAATCTCCTCCAGTCCCATCCATGTTGATGTAAAAGTTGGGTATTCATCTTTTCTGATGGCTGAGTAATATTCCATTGTATATATGGACCACATCTTCTTTATCCATTCATCTGTTGAAGGGCATCTCGGCTCTTTCCACAGTTTGGCTATTGCGGACATTGCTGCTATGAACATTGGGGTGCATATGGCCCTTCTTTTCACTACATCTGTGTCTTTGGGGTAAATACCCAGTAGTGCAATTGCTGGGTCATAGGGTAGCTCTATTTTTAAATTTTTGAGGAACCTCCACACTGTTTTCCAAAGTGGCTGTACCAACTTACATTCCCACCAACAGTGTAAGAGGGTTCCCCTTTCTCCACAACCTCTCCAACATTTGTTGTTTCTTTCCCTGTCCATTTTGGCCATTCTAACTGGTGTAAGGTGGTATCTCAGTGTGGTTTTGATTTGGATTTCCCTGATGGCTAGTGATGATGAACATTTTTTCATGTGTCTGTTAGCCATTTGTATGTCTTCTTCAGAGAAGTGTCTTTTCATATCTTCTGCCCACTTTTTGACTTGATTATTTGTTTTTTGGGTGTTGAGTTTGAGAAGTTCTTTATAGATCTTGGATACCAGCCCTTTATCTGTAGTGTCATTTGTAAATATCTTCTCCCATTCTGTGGGTTGCCTCTTTGTTTTGTTGACTGTTTCCTTTGCTGTGCAGAAGCTTTTTATCTTGTCCCAAAAGTTCATTTTTGCTTTTGCTTCACTAGCTTTTGGAGATATATCTTGATGAGCAGTTTTTTTTTTTTATTAAACAGTTTTTTATTTAACGACTGAGCCACTCAGGTGCCCTGAAACAGTTTTCTATTTAAATCAATTAATTAACATATAATATATTATTGGTTTTAGAGGTACAGGCCTGTGATTCATCAGTCTTATATAATACCCAGTGCTCTTTACATCACATGCCCTCCTTAATACCCATCACCCAGTTACCCCATTCCCCCCACCCACCTTCCCTCCTGCAACCCTCAGCTTGTTTCCTATGATTAAGAGTCTCTTATGGGGGCACCTGGGTGGCTCAATTGGTTAAGTGGCTGTCCTCGGCTCGGGTCATGATCCCAGGGTCCTGGGATGGAGCCCCACTTTGGGCTCCCTGCTCAATGGAGAATCTGCTTCTCCCTCTCTTTCTGCCTGCTGCCCCCCCCCCCCCCGCTTGTGCTCTCTCTCTCTTTCAAATAAATAAATAAAATCTTAAAAAAAAAGTGTCTCTTATGGTTTGTCTCCCTCTCTGGTTTTGTTTTGTTTTATTTTTCCCTCCCTTCCCCTCTGATCCTCTGTTTTGTTTCTAAATTCCACATATCAGTGAGATCATATGATAATTGTCTTTCTCTGATTGACTTATTTTGCTTAGCATAATACCCTCTAGTTCAACCACGTCGTTGCAAATGGCAGGATTTCATTTTTTTAATTGCCGCATATTATTCCATTGTGTATATATATATATATATATATATATATATATATATATACCACATCTTCCTACCCATTCATCTGTCGATGGACATCTGGGCTCTTTGCATGGTTTGGCTATTGTGGACATTGCTGCTATAAACATTGGGGTGCAGGTGTCCTTTCAGATCACTACATTTTCATCTTTGTGGTAAATACCCAGTAGCGAAATTGCAGGATGGTAGGGTACATCTATTTTCAACTTTTTAGGGAACCTCCATACTGTTCTCCAGAGTGGCTGCACCAGCTTGCATTCCCACCAACAGTGTAGGAGTATTCCCCTTTCTCTGCATCCTCACCAACATCTGTCATTTCCTGGCTTGTTAATTTTAGCCATTCTGACTGGTGTGAGATGGTATCACCTTGTGGTTTTGATTTGGATTTCCCTGATGCCAAGTGATGTTGAACATTTTTTCATGTGTCTGTTGGCCATTTGGATGTCTTCTTTGGAAAAATGTCTGTTCATGTCTTCTGCCCATTTCTTGATTGGATTCTTTGTTCTTTGGGTGTTCAGTTTGATAAGTTCTTTATAGATCTTGGATACTAGCCCTTTATCTGATATGTCATTTGCAAATATCTTCTCCCATTCTGTTGGTTGTCTTTTGGTTTTGTCAACTGTTTCCTTTGCTGTGCAAAAGCTTTTTATCTTGATGAAGTCCTCATAGTTCATTTTTGCCTTTGTTTCCCTTGCCTTTGGCGACATGTCTTGCAAGAAGTTGCTGCAGCTGAGGTCGAAGAGGTTGTTGCCTGTGTTCTTCTCTAGGATTTTGATGGATTCCTGTCTCACATTTATGTCTTTCAACCATTTTGAGTCTATTTTTGTGTGTGATGTAAAGAAGTGGTCCAGTTTCATTCTTCTGCATGTGGCTGTCCAATTTTCCCAACACCATTTGTTGAAGAGACTGTCTTTTTTCCATTGCACATTCTTTCCGCTTTGTTGAAGATTAATGGACCATAGAGTTGAGAGTCCCTTTTTTGGTTTTCTATTCTGTTCCATTGATCTATGTGTCTGTTTTTGTGCCAGTACCATACTGTCTTGATGATTACAGCTTTGTAATAGAGCTTGAAGTCCGGAATTGTGATGTCACAAGCTTTGCTTTTCTTTTTCAACATTTCTTTGGTTATTCGGGGTCTTTTCTGGTTCCATACAAATTTTAGGACACTTTGTTCCAGCTCTGTGAAAAAAGTTGATGGTATTTTGATGGGGATTCCATTGAATGTGTAGATTGCTCTAGGTAGCATAGACATTTTAACAATATTTGTTTATTTATTCTCCCAGTCCATGAGCATGGGACATTTTCCCATCTCTTTGTGTCTTCCTCAACTTCTTTCAGGAGTGTCCTATAGTTTTCTGAGTACAGATCCTTTGCCTCTTTAGTTAGATTTATTCCTAGGTATCTTATGGTTTTGGGTGCAATTGTGAATGGGATCGACTCCTTAATTTCTCTTTCTTCTGTCTCATTGTTAGTGTATAGAAATGCCACTGATTTCTGTGCATTGATTTTATATCCTGCACTTCAATGAATTCTTGTATGAGTTCTAGCAATTTTGGGGTGGAGTCTTTGGATTTTCCACATGGAGTATCATGTTATCTGCAAAGAGTGAGAGTTTGACTTTTTCTTTGATGAATTGGATGCATTTTATTTCTTTCTGTTGTCTGATTGCTGAGTCTAGGACTTCCAGTACTATGTTGAATAGCAGTGGTGATAGTGGACATCCCTGCCGTGTTCCTGACCTTAGGGGAAAAGGTCTCAGTTCTTCCCCATTGAGAATGATATTCTCTGTGGGCTCTTTATAGATGGCTTTTATGATATGGAGGTATGTACACTCTATCCCTACACTGTGAAGAGTTTCAATCAAGAAAGAATGCTGTACTTTGTCAAATGCTTTTTCTGCATCTATTGAGAGGAATATGGTTCTTGTCCTCTCTTTTATTAATGTAGTGTATTGCATTGATTGATTTGTGGATGTTGAACCACCTTGCAGCCCAGGAATAAATCCCACTTGGTTGTGGTGAATAATCCTTTTAATGTACTGTTGGATCCTATTGGCTAGTATTTTGGTGAGAATTTTTGCATCCATGTTCATCAGGGATATTGGTCTGCAATTCTCCTTTTTGATGGGGTCTTTGTCTGGTTGGGATCAAGGTAATTCTGGCGTCATAAAATGAGTTTGGAAATTTTCCTTCCATTTCTATTTTTTTGAAACAGCTTCAGAAGAATAGGCATTATTTCTTCTTTAAATGTTTGGTAGAACTCCCCTGGGAAGCCATCTGGCCCTGGGCTCTTGTTTGTTGGGAAATTTTTGATTACTGTTTCAACTTCCTTGCTGGTTATGGGTGTGTTCAGGTTTTTTATTTCTTCCTGGTTCAATTTTGGTAGTTTATACATATCTAGGAATGCTTCCACTTCTTCCAGATTGCCTCATTTGTTGGCATATAGTTCTCATAATATGTTCTTAAAATTATTTGTATTTCTTTGGTGTTGGTTGTGATCTCTCCTCTTTCATTCATGATTTTATTTATTTGGGTCTTTCTCTTTTCTTTTTGTTAAGTCTTGCCAGGGGTTTATCAATCTTATTAATTCTTTCAAAGACCCTGCTCCTAGTTTCGTTGATGTGGTCTACTGTTATTCTAGTTTCTATTTCATTGATTTCTGCTCTAATCTTTATTATTTCTCTTATCTTGCTGGGTTTAGGCTCTATTTGCTGTTCTTTCTCCAGCTCCTTTAGGTGTAAGGTTAGGTTGTGTATTTGAGACCTTTCTTGTTTCTTGAGAAAGGCTTGTATTGCTATATACTTCCCCCTAGGACTGCCTTTGCTGCATCTCAAAGATTTTGAACAGTTGTGTTTTCATTTCAGTTGTTTTCATGAATTTTTTAATTCCTTAATTTCCTGGTTGACCCATTCATTGTTTAGTAGGATGCTCTTTAGCCTCCATGTATTTGAGTTCTTTCCAAATTTCCTCTTGTGATTGAGTCAGTTTCAAAGCATTGTGGTCAAAAAATATGCAGGGACTGATCCCAATCTTTTGGTACTGGTTGAGACCTGATTTGTGACCTAGGATGTGATCTATTTTGGAGAATGTTCCATGTGCATTAGAGAAGAATGTGTATTGTGTTGCTTTGGGATGGAATGTTCTGAATAGATCTGTGAAGTCCATCTGATCCAGTGTGTCATTCAAAGCCCTCATTTCCTTATTGATCTTCTGCTTAGATGATCTGTCCATTGTAGTTAAGGGGGGTGTTAAAGTCCCCTACTATTATTGTATTATTGTTGATGTGTTTCTTTGATTTTGTTATTAATTGGCTTATATATTTGGCTGCTCCCATGTTAGGGGCATAAATATTTACAATTGTTAGATCTTCTTGTTGGATAGATCCTTTAATTATGATATCATGTTCCTCCTCATCTCCTCCTCATCTCTTACACTGTAGGTGTACAGTGGGTAGAGGAGCCTCCCTGGAGTCCCTGTGCTCCAAGGACATTTCAGAGCTGCAGAAGGATTTTTATGTGAGGAGAAATGACCTTGTCACCTGTATAGGTAGACAGGACTTAGAAAGGTAGGTAGACAGCACTATGCATGGCAAAAGTAGAGGTGTCTTGAGATGGGTATCTATGTCATTGTCATAGCAGAAAGATGGGGGACGAAGTTCCAATGACTAGATAAGCTCATGACCATGGCTGCCTGGCCTGGAGGCAAACAGGCACAGGCTGTTAGCTCCATCCAATAAGTATGTCCTGGAGAGTCTTTGATTTAAAATCTAATTTGTCTGATATAAGGATTGCCACCCCAGGTTTCTTTTGATGTCCATTAGCATGATCAGTGTTTTTCCACCCCCTCACTTTAATTCTGGAGGTGTCTTTGGAGCTAAAATGAGTCTCTTGCAGACAGCATATTGATGGGTCTTTTTTTTTTTTTTAATCCAAACTGATACCCTGTGTCTTTTGATTGGGACATTAGGCCCATTTACATTCAGAGTAACTATTGAAAGATACAAATTTAGTGTCATTGTATTACCTGTAAAGTGACATTACTGTATATTGCCTCTATTCCTTTCTGGTCTATGTTACTTTTGGGTTCTCTCTTTGCTTAGAGGATCCCTTTTAATATTTCTTGTAGGGCTGGTTTGGTGATCACAAATTCCTTAATTTTCTGTTTGTCCTGGAAGATTTTATCACTCTGCCTATTTTGAATGACATCATAGGTGGATAAAGTATTCTTGACTGCATATTTTTCTCATTTAGCATCCTGAATACATCATGTCAGTTCTTTCTGGACTGCCACATCTCTGTGGATAGGCTGCTACCAATCTACTGTTTCTTTTTTCATATTTAAATTCTATTAGCCACACATATAGTACATCACTACTTTTTGGTATAATGTTCAATGATTCATCAGTTGCATATAACACTTAGTGCTCATCATGTCCTACGCCCTCCTTAATGTCCATCACCCAACTACCCCATGACCCCACCCCAATCTAATCTTTCTGCTCTTGAGGGTTATTGACCTCTTGTCCCAAACTGCTTTCAGGTGTGAATTGTTTGCTTCAGGAAAGACACAGCAGCAGATCTCAAGGGTAATATAGGTCTGTGTCTGGTTTTGAGGCAACAGAACAAACAGAACCCATGCCCTAGAGAAAATCTTTGGGACACCCCGTGATGGGTAAGAGCAAGGTTTTCCTGCTCACTTAATGAAGCAGACTGAATAGTCAGAAACCTTTTTTAAAGGACTCCCATGCAGGAGGCCGGATGCCAGAGGAGGAATGAAAGCATAGCGGGTGTAGGTGTAAGAGGGTGAGTGGGTAGAGGAGCCTCCCTGGAGTCCCTGTGCTCCAAGGACATTTCAGAGCTGCAGAAGGATTTTTATGTGAGGAGAAATGACCTTGTCACCTGTATAGGTAGATAGGACTTAGAAAGTATCACATCCAAGCACTATGCATGGCAAAAGTAGAGGTGTCTTGAGATGGGTATCTATGTCATTGTCATAGCAGAAAGATGGGGGATGAAGTTCCAATGACTAGATAATCTCATGACCATGGCTGCCTGGCCTGGAGGCAAACAGGCACAGGCTGTTAGCTCCATCCAATAAGTATGTCCTGGAGAGACTGTGGAGGAATTATCGGTTATGGGGGCTGACATCAGGAAGAATAAGAACACAGAACTTGAGAGGCACCTGTGTGCCTCAGACGGTTAAGTGCTTGCCTTCAGCTCAGGTCATGATCCCAGGGTGCTGGGAATGAGCTCCCATTGGGCTCCCTATTCAGCAGGGAGCCTCTCTCTCTCTCCCTTTCCCTCTGCTGCTCCCCTGTTTATGCTCTTTCTCTCTCTCAAATAAGTAAATAAAATCTTTAAAAAATATAAGGAAAAGAAGTCAGAAGTTGAGAAACCTTGTCCATAGGGAGTCTGTCCTCAACTGCTATGTCTGTGTGGGGGGAGGAGGGTCCAGCCTGGGTCAGGGGGCAGCTTGGAGTCTGGTAACAAATTATACGAGACATCAGTGAATAAAATGCTGATTTGCCCATCCCTCAGGTTTCCTGTGTATTTGCCACAGATGGACATTGTACCCCCAAGTGCTGGCAGCTACTGGGGCCACGTCAGGGTGGCACAGAGGCAGGCTAGGAAGGAGTTAATGCACTCACATCTCCACCTGTCTTTCCCTATCATCTCTTATATAACCAATCTGAGGTTTTTGTTCAGGAAGAAAGGAGAATATAGGCTCATTATAGTGGTTGAAAGGGCAGGGCAGGAAAAATAAAGGGACCCATGAAGGGAACAGTGGGAAGATGGGATGTATTGTGGTCTGAGCATCGGGGAGGACTTGTCAGAGGAAATGAGTCAGGCTGGGGTCTGAAGGGGGTGTCTCTGGGCCAGTGAAAAGATAGGAGCAATGATTTCCAAATCATAGAAATAACATAGGTTCACACAGCTGATGTAGGAGCAAGCACTGAATGCTGGACATGAATCCAAAAGAATGGTCAGTAAGCTAGAGGAAAAGGGTGAATGGAGAGGGAAGTGTAGGGGGAAAATCCTCTTATGTTCATTTCTAATTGTCTGTCCTCTTCCCACTCCTACTCCTGGACCAAGCCAGTAACCCTCTTGAGATCAAGAATTGTGTCAAAATGCATACCATGCAAAAGCAAAGGCTTTCCAATACACCAAAATCTCAGTATCTGTATTTGATAAACTAATGTGTGGTTTTGGTAATTAGAGTATTTATAAATCATAAGGAATTACTGAGAAGCTCTCTCAAGGTCATGATGAGCCCTATAGCATGTTGTGGAGAGGTACAAGTAGTGGGAAGAGGAAGATGGTACCTTGGTTGAGGAACTGCTGCCTGGGGTTGGTGGAGGCATCTGAGGAGTCTGAGGGTTGCTGCACGTTGACTGTGTTCTGATTACAGAAGGTCCTGGAAGCTGACTCTGTTCTTGGGTTGGCTGGGTCCTCTTGGATTCATCATTTTGTATGGTTTTGATTTTCTTTTTCTGAAAGTAGTATTTTCCCCATGGTTAATGGTTTTCAATATCAGATAAAGCAGAACATCTGTCTCTCTCTCTCTTCCTTTATCTCCCTCCCTCACTTTCCCTTCTTCTCTCTCTGTCTCTCTTTCTCTTGCTTTCTTTTTCTCCCCCTAACACACACCAGGATCTTCACTCTGGAATTATAGCACATATTTAGATACCTCCAACATCTCCCCAGCTCAGACACCAACCAGGATTACAAATGCCACTCTGCAAATTTTAACAACTCAGATAATTCTAATTTCATTGCTCTGTTGTGGAATTCTCTTCCACTTCTGCTGCAGACTGGCCTATGTCTCTTCTCCAGGAGAACACTGGATTTATGGACTGATAGAAAATCCTACCAGGCTCTAAGAAGAGCAGGTCTCAGAAGAATATCGGCTGGGTTTAAAATGTTTTTTTTTAACCACGTCTTTATCTCCTTGCACCTTGCACAAATAGGCATACTGGTGTCCATCACCTATTCTTTGGGTCTAGAAAACCCCATCTACATCCATTTGGATGCTTTGTTTATCATCCCAGAGAGATTCCCCCGGACTCATAATTCTAGAGGCAGGATTCTGACCAAGCAACCAAATCCTTCAGAGATCTCAACAACACACAGGCTCCTGCAGGAATTGCCCCAGGCCATTCCAAGTACCTGGATTTTCATACTTGTTAAGCAAGGGCAGGGAGTGTCAGTAAAATCTTTGCTCTTGACTACCATTACTTTTACTAATGAAAGCCCTTTTGTACCATTCTCCATCCAATATAAATTTGCCACAGTTCCACCATTTTTGGGATTTGTTTGTCTAATAGGTAAAGTGTCACTTGTTAAAGCTGTGGATGAGGGAGCTCCTGGAAATAGCTGCCTCTGGTGCGCAGCTTCCTGATTAGAGTGACTTCGAATCCCCCCCCTCCCCCCGCCGAACCTCATTCCTCATTAGAAAGTGTGTTCAGAGCCTGGGCTGTCGAAACAAAGTCCAGACATGACCCTGTTTATTCATCAATTTTAAGAAATAAATTAATAAATATTGGAACATCTGCATACCTACCATGGACTCAGAAGTGCCCAGTAAGTGCTCAAGTTGTAGAGTTAATGACTTTCACTGTCTGGCTGAGCCTTGTGGAATGCTGTTAACCTCTACAAATCTCACTTTTCTCATCAGTGAAATGGACTAACAATAGCATCCGAATGACTCATAATAAAAGGCCTTATAAGGAAGAATGAGATCACACCCGGAATCACACAAATTTTAGAATCCAGTCAGTAAATGTTCAGTACACAGAAATGTCAAGATTGTCATTAGCATTTCATGTCTATGCAGGGAGCTTGTATTTCCACTGTGATGTTCAGATTCTTTATGCTGTATATGTGACCCACATGATGCCATGAGAAATGGTTTCTTTTTTTTAATTTAATTTTATTATGTTATGTTAGTCACCATTCATTCCATCATTAGTTTTTTTCTATATTATGTTATGTTAATCACCATACATTACATCATTAATTTTTGATGTAGTGTTCCCCATGATTCATTGTTTGTGTATAACACCCAGTGCTCCATTCAATACAAGCCCTCCTTAATACCCATCACTGGGCAAACCCATTCCCCCACTCCCCTCCCCTCTAAAACCCTCAGTTTGTTTCTCAGAGTCCATAGTCTCTCACTGTTCGTCTCCCCCTCTGATTTGCCCCCCTTCATTTTTCCCTTCCTACTATGTTCTTTTCTTTTTTTTAACATAGAATGTATTATTTGTTTCAGAGGTACAGATCTGTGATTCATCAATCATACACAATTCACAGCACTCACCATAGCACATACCCTCCCTAATATCTATCACCCAGCCACCCCATCCCTCCCACCCCCCACCACTCCAGCAACCCTCAGTTTGTTTCCTGAGATTAAGAATTCTTCCTATCAGTGAGATCATATGATACTTGTCTTTCTTTGATTGACTAATTTTGCTTAGCATAATACCCTCTAGTTCCATCCACGTCATTGCAAGTGGCAAGATATCATTTTTTTTGATGGCTGCATAATATTCCATTGTGTATGTGTATATATATATATATATATATATATATATATATATCACATCTTCTTTATCCATTCGTCTGTTGATGGACATCTTGGCTCTTTCCATAGTTTGGCTATTGTGGACATTGCTGCTATAAACATTGGGGTGCATGTACCCCTTCAGATCACTACATTTGTATCTTTGGGGTAAACACCCAGTAGCGAAACTGCAGCGTCATAAGGTAGCTCTGTTTTCAACTTTCTGAGGAACCTCCATACTGTTTTCCAGAGTGGCTGTTCCAGCTTCCATTCCCACCAACAGTGTAGGAGGGTTCCCCTTTCTCTGCATCCTCGCCAACATCTGTCATTTCCTGGCTTCTAATTTTAGCTATTCTGATTGGTGTGAGGTGGTATCTCATTGAGGTTTTCATTTGGATTTCCCTGTTGCCGAGTGATGTTGAGCACTTTTTCATGTGTCTGTTGGCCATTTGGATGTTTTCTTTGGAAAAATGTCTGTTCATGTCTTCTGCCCATTTCTTGATTGGATTCTTTGTTCTTTGGGTGTTCAGTTTGATAAGTTCTTTATAGATTTTGGATACTAGCCCTTTATATGATATGCCATTTGCAAATATCTTCTCCCATTCTGTTGGTTGTCTTTTGGTTTTGTTGACTGTTTCCTTTGCTGTGCAGAAGCTTTTTATCTTGTTGAAGTCCCAATAGCTCATTTTTGCCCTTGCTTCCCTTGCCTTTGGCAATGTTTCTGGGAAGAAGTTGCTGCAGCTGAGGTCGAAGAGGTTGTTGCCTGTGTTCTTCTCTAGGATTTTGATGGATTCTTGTCTCACATTTAGGTCCTTCATTCATTTTGAGTCTATTTTTGTGTGTGGTGTAAGGAAGTGGTCTACTTTCATTCTTCTGCATGTGGCTGTCCAATTTTCACAACACCATTTGTTGAAGAGACTGTCTTTTTTTCACTGGACATTCTTTCCTGCTTTGTCAAAGATGAGTTGACCATAGAGTTGAGGGTCCATTTCTGGGCTCTCTATTCTGTTCCATTGGTCTATGTGTCTGTTTTTGTGCCAGAACCATACTGTCTTGATGTTTACAGCTTTGTAATAGAGCTGGAAGTCCGGAATTGTGATGCCACCAGCTTTTCTTTTCTTTTTTTTTTTCAACATTCCTCTGGCTATTTGGAGTCCTTTCTGGTTCCATACAAATTTTAAGATTATTTGTTTCATTTCTTTGAAAAAAGTGGATGGTATTTTGATAGGGATTGCATTAAATGTGTACATTGCTCTAGGTAGCATAGACATTTTCATATTTATTCTCCCAATCCATGAGCATGGAATGTTTTTCCATTTCTTTGCGTCTTCCTCAATTTCTTTCATGAGTATTTTATAGTTTTCTGAGTACAGATTCTTTGCCTCTTTGGTTAGATTTATTCCCAGGTATCTTATGGTTTGGGGTGCAACTATAAATGGGATCAACTGGTTAATTTCTCTTTCTTCTGTCTTGTTGTTGGTGTATAGAAATGCAACTGCTTTCTGTGCATTGATTTTATATCCTGCCACTTACTGAATTCCTGTATGAGTTCTAGCAGTTTTGGGGTGGAGTCTTTTGGGTTTTCCACATAAAGTATCATATCATCTGCAAAGAGTGAGAGTTTGACTTCTTCTTTGACAATTTAGATGCATTTTATTTCTTTTTGTAGTCTGATTGCTGAGTCTAGGACTTGTAGTACTATGTTGAATAACAGTGGTGATAGTGGACACCCCTGTCGTGTTCCTGACCTTAGGGGAAAAGGTCTCAGCTTTTCGCCATTGAGAATGATATTTACTGTGGATTTTTCATAGATGGCTTTTATGATATGGAGGTATATACACTGTATCCCTACACTCTGAAGGGGTTTAATCAAGAAAGGATGCTGTACTTTGTCAAATGCTTTTTCTGCATCTATTGAGAGGATCATATGGTTCTTGTTCTTTCTTTTATTATGTATTGTATCACATTGCTTGGTTTTCAGATGTTAAACCACCCTTGCAGCCCAGGAATAAATCCCACTTGATTGTGGTGAATAATCCTTTTAATGTACTGTTGGATCCTATTGGCTAGTATTTTGGTGAGAATTTTTGCAACCATGTTCATCAGGGATACTGGTCTGTAATTCTCCTTTTTGATGGGGTCTTTGTCTGGTTTTGGGATCAAGGTAATGCTGGCCTCATAAAACGAGTTTGGAAGTTTTCCTTCCATTTCTATTTTTTGGAACAGCTTCAGAAGAATAGATATTAATTCTTTAAATGTTTGGTAGAATTCCCCTGGGAAGCCATCTGGCCCTGGGCTCTTGTTTGTTGGGAGATTTTTGATGACTGCTTCAATTTCCTTAGTGGTTTATGGCTCTGTTCAGGTTTTCTATTTCTTCCTGGTTCAGTTTTGGTAGTTTATACATCTCTATGAATGCATCCATTTCTTCCAGATTATCGAATTTGCTGGCATAGAGTTGCTCATAATATGTTCTTATAATTGTTTGTATTTTTGGTGTTGGTTGTGATCTCTCCTCTTTCATTCATGATTTTATTTATTTGGGTCTTTTCTCTTTTCTTTTTGATAAGTCTGGCCAGGGGTTTATCAATCTTGTTAATTCTTTCAAAGAGCCAGCTCTTAGTTTTGTTGATCTGTTCTACTGTTCTTTTGGTTTCTATTTCATTGATTTCTGCTCGATCTTTATTATGTCTTTTCTCATGCTGCCTTTAGCTTTATTTGCTATTCTTTCTCCAGCTCCTTTAGGTGTAAGATTAGGTTGTGTATTGGAGACCTTTCTTGTTTCTTGAGAAAGGCTTGTAGTGCTATATACTTTCCTCTTAGGACTGCCTTTGCTGCATCCCAAAGATTTTGAATAGCTGTGTTTTCATTTTCATTTGTTTCCATGAGTTTTTTTAATTCTTCTTTAATTTCCTGGTTGACCCATTCATTGTTTAGTAGGATGCTCTTTAGCCTCCATGTATTTGAGTTCTTTCCGACTTTCCTCTTGTGATTGAGTTCTAGTTTCAAACATTGTGGTCCAAAAATATGAAGGAAATGATCTCAGTCTTTTGGTACTGGTTGAGACCTGATTTGTGACCTAAGATATGATCTATTCTGGAGAATGTTCCATGGGCACTAGAGAAGAATGTGTATTCTGTTGCTTTGGGATGGAATGTTCTGAATATATCTGTGAAGTCCATTTGGTCCAGTGTGTCATTTAAAGTCTATTTCCTTGTTGATCTTTTGCTTAGATGATCTGTCCATTTCAGTGAGGGGGGGGTGTTAAAGTCCCTTACTATTATTGTATTGTTGTCGATGTGTTTCTTTGATTTTGTTATTAATTGGCTTATATAATTGGCTGCTCCCATGTTAGGGGCCTAGATATTTATAATTGTTAGATCTTCTTGTTGGATAGACCCTTTAAGTAGGATATAGTGTCCTTCCTCATCTCTTATTACAGTCTTTGGTTTAAAATCTAATTTGTCTGATATAAGGATTACCACCCCAGCTCTCTTTTGATGTCCATTAGCATGGTAGATGGTTTTCCTCCCCCTCACTTTCAATCTGGAGGTGTCTTTGGAGCTAAAATGAGTGTCTTGCAGACAGCATATTGATGGGTCTTGTTTTTTAATCTAATCTGATAGCCTGTGTCTTTTGATTGGGGCATTTAGCTCGTTTACATTCAGGGTAACTATTGAAAGATATGAATTTAGTGCCATTGTATCGCCTGTAAGGTGACTGTTACTGTATATTGTCTCCATTCCTTTCTGGTCTATGTTACTTTTAGGCTCTCTCTTTGCTTAGAGGACCCCTTTTAATATTTCTTGTAGGGCTGGTTTGGTGTTTGCAAATTCTTTTAGTTTTTGTTTGTCCTGGAAGATTTTTATCTCTCTTTCTATTTTGAATGACAGCCTAGCTGGATATAGTGTTCTTGGCTGCATATTTTTCTCATTTAGTACTCTGAATATATCACACCAGTCCTTTCTGACCTGCCAGGTCTCTGTGGATAGGTCTGTTGCCAATCTAATGTTTCTCCCACTGTAGGTTACATATCTCTTCTCCCGAGCTGCTTTCAGGATTTTCTCTTTGTCTCTGAGACTCATAAGTTTTACTATTAGATGTCGGGGTGTTGATCTATTTTTATTGATTTTGATAAGGGTTCTCTGTGCCTCCTGGATTTTGATGCCTGTTTCCTTCCCCAGATTAGGGAAGTTCTCTGCTATAATTTGCTACAATATAACTTCTGCCCTTCTCTCTGTTTCTTCTTCTTCCTGGATCCCAATTACTCTAATATTGTTTTGTCTTACGCTATCACTTATCTCTCAAATTCTGCCCTTGTGATCCATTAGTTGTTTATCTCTCTTTTTCTCAGCTTCTTTATTTTCCATCATTTGGTCTTCTATATCACTAATTCTCTCTTCTGCCTCATTTATCCTAGCAGTTAGAGCCTCCATTCTTGATTGCACCTCATTAATAACTTTTTTGATTTTGACTTGGTTAGATTTTAGTTCTTTTTTTTCTCCAGAAAGGGGTTCTCTAGTATCTTCCATGCTTTTTTCAAGCCCAGCTAGTATCTTTATAATCATGATTCTGAACTCTAATTCTGACATCTTACTACTGTCCATATTGATTAGGTCCCTGGCAGTTGGTATTGCCTCTTGTTCTTTTTTTTTTGAGGTGAGTTTTTCCATCTTGTCATTTTGTCCAGAGGAGAATAGATGAATGAGAGAACAAAATGCTAACAGGGTAACAATGACCCCAGAAAAGTATATACTAAACAAATGAGAAGAGACCCAAACCAGGGGGAAAAGAAAGGGAAAGAAAGAAAAAAAAAAAAAGAATATGATCAAATATGATCAGGCTGGTGAATTGATCAGAACCAAACATTAGATTTTGGGTGTATTTTGGTCTGTTAGAAGACACTGCCTCCCAAAATTCAAAGAAAGAAAAACTTGTATATGTATAAAAATAAGGGTAAATACAATGAAGGGATGGAATATGATTGTAAAGATGAAAATTATGAAAGATTTTATAAAAGGAATTGATAAGAGAAGAAGTTGGTTGAAAAAAGACAGAGGAGAAATTTTTAAAAAATGGAGAGAATGTGATCAGGTAGGAGACTAGAACAAAGCTATACACTAGAGATTTAGGGTATATTTTGGTCTGTTAGAATAAACTGTATCCCAAAATTTTGAAGAGAGAACAACTTATATATATACAAAAAATAAGGTTTACTACAATGAAGGGATAGAATATGACTTTAAAAATGAAAAATAAAAAAGATTTTAAAAAAGGGATTGATAAGAGGTTGATTGAAAAAAGGAAAAAGAAAAATTCAAAAAAATAGAAAAAGAAAAAAAAGAAAATTAAAAAAAATTAACTCTGAAAGACTAAAGAATCATGGGGAAAAAGCCATGAATTCTATGTGCAGTATTCCCCTAGTGCTGGCGTTCTGTCATTCTCATTGATTGGTAAACTTGGTCTTGGCTGGCGGTTCTTGTGGATCTTCTGGGGGACGGGCCTGTTGCAGTGATTCTCAAATGTCTTTGCTGGAGCAGAATTGTCCCACCCTTGCCAGTGGCCGGGTTAAGTAATCTGCTCGGGTTTGTTCTCGAGAGCCTTTGTTCCCTGCAAGCTTTTGGTACAGCTTTGGAGGATGAGAGTGACATGGCGGCCTCCCAATCTCTGCCCCAGAGGAGCCAAGAACTCAGGGCCCACTCCTCAGTGTGCCCCCAGAGAAAAGCAGTCAATTACTCCTGTCTCCCCATTCTCTGGCTGCACTCTGTGCTCACCTGGCCTGTGACCGAGCGTTTCTATCTCTGGCACACAACCCCGTGTGGAGTCTCCAAACCCAGCAGATCCCTGAGGTGAGCTCCCGCGCCGCTCCTCCCGGGGGAGGAAGGGGGGTCTCCCTGGATCTGCCGCTTATTGGGTCCCTGCTGGAGGAGCAGTGGCTCAACTGTGCCACGGATCATGGTTTATGGCAACCCTGAGCTGAGAGCTTGCGCCTTGGCTCCATCTCTGCAGCCAGCTTCCCCACTCCGATCCCTGGGAGCTCTGCCACACTCAGGCACCCCCGGTCTTTCTGTTACCCCGAGGGTCCTGAGACCACACTGTCCCAGTGAGGGTTCCACCCTCCCTACTCCCCCCGCCCCACTTAGCCCCTGGAGCGACATCCCTCAGTGAAGCGGACTTCTAAAAGTTCAAATTTTTTGCTCCAGTGCTCTATCACTTGACAGTAGCCGGCTCCCTCCCCCTGTGGTCTATCTTCCCAAACATCGCCTCGGATTCACTTCTCTGCACATCCTACCTTCCAGAAAGTGGTCGCTTTTCTATTCAAAGAGTTGCTGCTATTCTTTCCTTCAATCTCCTGTTGAGTTTCTAGGTGTTCAGAATGGTTTCATACCTATCTAGCTGAATTCCTGGGACCAGATGAAATTTACTCCTCCACCACCTTGCTCTTCCTCTTGAGACTCGAGGAATGGTTTCTTAATACAAATAAAACCCCCAAAGAGAGAGCACCTCACACCAGTCAGAATGGCTAAATTTACCATGCCAGGAAACAACAAATTTTGGCAAGGATGCAGAGAAAGTGGAACCCTCCTACACTGTTGATGGGAATGCAAGCTGGTGCATCCACTTTGGAAAACAGTATGGATGTTCCTCAAGACATTAAAAATAGTGCTACCCTACAACCCAGCAATTGCACTACTGGGTATTTACCCCAAAGATACAAATGTAGTGATCCAAAGGGGCACATGCACCCCAATGTTTATAGCAACAATATCCACAATAGCCAAACTATGGAAAGAGCCAAGATGTTCATCAACAGATTAATGGATAGAGAAGATGTGACATATATATGAAATGGAATATTACTCAGCCATCACAAAGGATGAATACTTACCATTTACATCGAAATGGGTGGAACAGGAGGGTATTACTGTAAGCGAAAGAAGTCAGTCAGAGGAAGACAAGTATCATATGGTTTCACTCTTATGTGGAATATAAGAAACAGTGCAGAGGATCATCGGGGAAGGGAGGGAAAATGGAATGGAAAGAAATCAGAGAGGGAAACAAACCATGAGAGACTGTTAATTATAGGAAACAAACTGAGGGTTGCTGGAGTGGAGGTGTGTGGGGGGATGGGGTCACGGGGTGATGGGCATTAACAAGGGCACCAGAGGTCATGAGCACTGGGTGTTATGTGTAACTGATGAATTGTTGAACTGTACATATGAAACTAATGATGTACGGTATGTTGCCTAATTGAATTTAAATAAAAAACTTTATTCACTTTTGCCACATGTAGTAATTTAAACACATTGAGAAGAACATTGTGAGCTTCTCTCAAATTCAGTTAAACTGAAAGCTTCTAATTGAATAACAGGATTCATATGCTGAAAATATACTTTCTGATTGGGAAAATTTAAAAATCATAACAGATTATTTCCCTGGAGATTAATTCCTTCATCTCCCTGCCCCATTCCGCACACAGGATGGTCTGAGCTGTTTGCTTCAGGGGAGACACAGCAGATCTCAAGGATAATACTGGTCTGTGTCTGGTTTTGAGGCAACAGAACAAACAGAACCCACACATTAGAGAAAATCCTTGGGAGACCCTGAGATGAGTCAGAACAAGGCTTTCCTGCTCACCTAATGAAGCATAGAGTGAACGGTCGGACACACTTTTTGTAGGTCTCTCGTGCAGGTGGCCAGACTCCAGAGGAAGAATGAGAGCACGGGGTGGGTAGGTGTAAGAGGCTGAGGGGGCAGAGGAGCCTCCCTGGGGTCCCTGTGCTCCCAGGAAGTTTCAGGGCAGCAGAAGGATTCTTAAGTGAGAAGAAATGACCGTGTCACATGTACAGGCAGATGGGGATGTAGAAACTGTCACTTCCAAGCCAGTATGCATGGCAAAAGTAGAGTTATCTTGAGATGGGCACTATGTCATCGTCATGGCAAAGAGACAGGGGGACTGAAGTTCCGATTACCAGATAAGGTCGCAGCCATGGCTGCCTGGTCTGGAGGCAAACAGGCAGAGGTTGCTAGCTCCATCCAATAAGTATGTCCTGGAGAGACTGTGGAGGAATTATCAGTTATGGGGGCTGACATCAGGAAGAAGAAGGAGACAGAACTTGAGGAACCTTGTTCATAAGGAGTCTGCCCTCAACTCTATGTGTGTTTTGGGGGCAGGGTCCAGCCTGGGTCAGGGGGCAGCTTAGGGTCAGGTAATAAAGTATACTAGAAGTCAGTGATTAAAATGCTGCCTTGCCCATCCCTCAGGTTGCCTGTGTATTCACCACAGAATGGACATTGTACCCCCGAGTGCTGGCAGCCCCTGGGGCCACGTCAGGGCAGTACAAAGGCAGGCTAGGAAAAAGTTGATGCACGTTTGTAGGCACTCACCTGTCTACCATTGTCCTGTCTTTCCCTATCATCTGAGGTTATTGTCCGGGAAGAAAGGAGAACTTAGACTCATTATAATGGCTGCAAAAGCTGGGCAGGAAAAATAAAGGGACCCATGAAAGGGAGCAGTGGGAAGATGTGATGTACTGTGGTCGGGCATTGAGGAGGACTTGTCAGAGGAAATGAGTCAACCTGGGGTCTGAGGGGGGTGTCTCTGGGCCAGTGAAAAGATAGGAACAATGTATTCCAAATCACAGAATTAGCGTATGTTTACACAGCAGATGTGGGAGCAAGCACAGAATGCTGGACATGAATCCAAAAGAATGGTCAGTAAGTCAAGGAGAAATAGATGAATGGAGAACATAGGGGATAAATATCCTCTTACGTTCATCTCTAATTATCTGGCCACTTCCCACCCCTACTCCTGGACCAAGCCGGTAACCCTCTTGAGATCAGGAATTATGTCAAAATGCATAGCTTGCAAATAGCAAAGGCCTTCTAATACACCAAAATCTCAGGTTCTGCATTTGATAAAATAATGGGTGGTTTTTGGTAATTAGAGTATTTACACATCATAGCGAATTACTAAGAAGCTCTCTCAAGGTCATGACAAGTCCAATAGCATGTTGTGGAAGGGTACAATTAATGGGAAGAGGAAGATGGTACCTTGGTTGAAGAACTGCTGCCTGGGGTTGGTGGAGGCATCTGAGGAGTCTGAGGGTTGCTGCACGTTGACTGTGTACTGGTTACAGAAGGTCCTGGAAGCTGAGTCTGTCCCTGGGTTGGCTGGGTCCTCTTGGATTCATCATTCTGTATGGTTTTGATTTTCTTTTTCTGAAAGTAATTTTTGCCCCTGGTTAATGGTTTTCAATATTAGATGAAACACATCATTACTAGCGAGCAAATCAACTTTTTATTACTAGTTTCTAATTGTGCTAAAATTTCTGTGCTTATGAATTCCAGGAGGTACATGGACTCCATCCTCTCAGGAGGTGACTGGAAAGCAGGCAACCCACACACATGATTGATGCACACAAGAGCCTGGAAATTCCCTCATCCCTGTGGCAAGAATGCTGTGCTGGAATTTATAAAATCTACATTTGAATTTTGTGTCTTTAAGCAGCCTTTGGCAAGCTGCTCTCCTAGTGTGACTTCCAATTTTGTGCACATCTCAAGAGGGGTTATGACTCCACATCTCCTTTATGTGGAGTTATACACACATGTTATGTGCATACAGTTCTGAAACATCATGGGTGATTAATAACTAAGAGTTTGCTGACACTGAACCTCATTTTCATTCTGCCCCTGGAATCCCTTTTTTCCATTCTTATATTTGCAGGTTGAAAAATGAATAAAGCACTCAGTGTACATAAGAAGGTAATAAGTGGTAGAGCATAGAAGAAGCTTCTTCAGCGGAACCTTCAGCATCCTACCTTGGACATGGGTATGTCATGGACTGATACCAAATCTTCATTCATGGTAGATGTGGATTCGTCAGTACTGGATGCATCCTGCTTTCTTGTCTTCATGGGCACTTTTCCTTTTACTCTGCATTGCCTCATAACTGAAGCAGTTAAAAAGAACATGATAAATCCAAAGGAGCTGGTCTAGGGCAGCTGTAGCATTTCCAGTGCTATGTCCTCTCAGCTCCTGCTTGGGGGTCTGGGAATGCTGGTGTGCTCCCCTCCTTCATCAGCCCACCAGCCAGGTGACAGGAGCTGACTCACACTGCCAGTTTCCTTGCTCCCCTGGGGACATAAGCACAGCCCTCCATCTGCTGGACTCCCAGGTACCTCAGTCAAACCCTTTTCCAACCCACTTATCCTATATGTTCTTTTCAAGAATCTGCAGTTTTGGGGCACCTCAATGGCTCAGTCTGTTATGTGTCTGCCTTTGGCTCAGGTCATGATCTCAGGGTCTTGGGATTGAGCCCCACATGGAGCTCCCTGCTCAGTGGGGAGTCTGCTTCTCCCTCTGCCCCGCCCACCCGCTTTTCTCCCTCTCTCTCTCTATCAAATAAATAAATAAAATCTTAAAAAAAAAGGATTTGCAGTTTTCATGATGCAATTGGTGGGTTAACTCCTGTGGAAGGTCTGTTTGAATTACAGAAAGCAGAGAAAGAAAATCTGATCTAATTGGTGATGTGACAAATTGGTGATACTGGACTTGATGTTTTAAAAAGTTTTTAGGATCCAAAACAAAACAACAACAAAAAAGTTTTTAGGATCCAGTGATTTTAGAAGAGGCAAATTCTTCACATCCCTGAGAGTTGGCTTTTTCTTTAAGCATTGCCTCATATTTGTTGCTAAAGAATATAGTAATGATGGAGTAAATATTGTAACAGAGCAGCATATGAACTGAATGAAGTATTTTTAAATCTCACAATTTTTCCTAATTTTTTTGTCCTTGATCAACCTTCATAATATGTAGAAGTCTCTGCCTTTCTTGTCAACTCTTTCTGCTTTTTTCTTTACTGGCACCCCCAAAATACACCCTGTAAAATACAGTGGACCTCTTTGTAGGAAAGGAATTGTCTAAGTTGTAAACTTGTTGGTGTTCTGAAGGGCCATCTCATTCTCAGCTACCCAGTTGGAAATTGAGAAACGGATCTCTCAGGTGTGCCAACACCAGGGCTCTGCTGGATGTGGGGGTATTCAAGGCTGACAGTTGCAGAGTATTCTGCAGACCCTGACAGTTAGGGCTCCTGTCCATTACCTTTTTTCTTCTCATTTTTAAGAGTTTTAACAATATCTCCAAGTCCTTCCATGTCCTTGAATAGATCTATTAGCTTGTCCACACAGAGAGACCCCCGGAACTTCTTTTCCATTAGGTCAGCAATCTTGACCTTGTTATATTCTTCTTGCGTTTTTGTAGTCAGTCCCAAATCACGGGCCAGTAGGGACTTAACCATGCTAAACTGGTAGTTGTCTATGGGCTGTAATCCTTTCAGCAGAATAATTCTCTTATACTCACTCCCCATCTCTTCAGGTGTGGCTGAGCCTGCAAGAGAAAAATACCATACAGTGTTATACCTTTCTCCAGATGATTTAAAAGTCTGGTTGTGTCTATGTGAGTGAGTGGCCCACGTCATGGTGTTGTCCTTGAGTGTGTGTGACAAAGAGGAACTTAATTTCCAGGTGTGTCACTGTGAGTTGAGAACTGTTGTATTCAGGACTTTTAAGAAATTCTTTCCTTCTAATAATGATAGTTGACTTGGGTTGGGGGTGGGTATGATGGCAGGAGATCTGGAAAGAGGCCTTGCTGCTGCCTTATGTGGAGTGTGGGCTGTAGGGCATCAGAGTCCCCACTCACTCGCTCCCTCCTCCCATCCTGTGTTGGGGCTGCAGTCTCTCCCTGGATGTCTGCTTGCTGGCTCCGGACCCTGCCACCCACTCTGCCTGAAGGAGCCCATATACAGAGTGGGCTGCAGCTTCTCACCCCTGGTGACTGTCTTCCCCGCTGGGTACCTGCCCAGCACGCCTGACCCTTCCCTAGTCAGCACTTCTTGCATCCTCTCTCCCTGGGGCTTGGACCATGTTCTCCGTGTCCTCTGTGTCCTGCTCCCCTTGCTCTCTTGTGCAGAATCACAGGCCTGATTGGCCAGCACTATTTAGTAGTCCTTTTGCTGGAGTTCTACTTTCTTGCTAAAGCAGGAACCCAGCATTTATTGTCTGGAATTATTTCAATAGTTGCTTGATTTTACCCTTCTAGGCTGAATTCCTCTTATCAGTTCTTTTTGGAGAGCCAGATATCCTTCTATGGAGCCACGTTTCTATCCCACATGACATCCTCCAATAGTTCCTCATTTTGGTTTTGAAAAATGTCCTGCTCCTTAGCCTAGCTTGGAAAGCCTTGAATACTCTGCATCTTTTTTACATCTGTAACTTTTGCATTTTGTATGTCATATGCTCCAGAAATATACAACACACCTTGCTTTTCCATGTTTCATGACTTGGCTAATTCCCTCTCTGCTTCCTAAAGGGCGAGTCTCACTTTTCTTCCCCCAACTACCTCCTTATAGCCTTCAAGAATCCACTGAGGTTTTGTCTTCTGAAAGCCCCCAGAATCTGGGACTGGGTGTCACTCCTCTGGGCCTCTTTAGCACCTTAGGTACTTCCTTGATGGCACTCAGTACATGGTAGGAATTCCAATTTTCTGTTTAAATTCATCAATTCTTTTCATTTAGGGTCCGTGTGTTTGTGTACTTTTTGTATAATTAGCATGTTCAAATTCCCAGGGCTGTGAATTATTCTTTCTTGAGAAAATGTGAACACTCCCAGATTGATAAGGTCCATAGGGTGAAGGATAAATCCTCAAGATATATTATAGGGGAATTGAAGATTATTAAAAACAAAGTAAAAACTCTGAAAGCTTCCAGAGATAAAGAGTAGATCACCTATAAAGATTCAAGGATCAGATTGAAACTGATGTTCAACAGCAAAGCTGCCCACCACAGGAAATAGGGTGATTTTCATACAGTACTTGTCCAAATTCCATACTGATTTAAAAACCAAATAATTTTTAAAATGAAATTTTTGTGTTTGTGTGTGTGACAACATAATTTATTTGCAAAATAAAACCAGATATAAGGTGACAGGAGGCTATATATAATCTTTATTCATTCCACTCAAATGTGAACATTCATATGTTTTATTGCTAAAATATTAGTGTGTTTGATTTTAAAGTAATGATCCAGATCCCACTACGGTGTCCAGTATTAGAGTATTTAAAGTAGGCATATTAAATAGCCTTTCTAAAATGCCCCAATTCTGAATTTCAAAACATATGTAGCCCCAGGGCTATCAGAAGAGGTACTGTCTCCCTACCTTGAGGGCAAAATGATTTTAAGAGGTGAATTTTAATCTAGCCAAGATGATATTTAAATGTGAGGGCCTCAAAAACTATTCCCTGATATTCAAGGCCTTGGTAGTTTGTAAGACAAAGACCTATATGTAAACATCTATTGGAGGAAATATTCGATACTAAAAATAACATATAGAGCCAAGAAATACTGCAAGCCCAAAGGTAAGTAAGAGCAGGAACTGAGCTTGATGAGGTGTGCCTATGTCTTCCACATAAATACAGCTCTGACTGAAGACGAGAGACAGGAAGCACAACAACATGGTGGAGGGAGGGAGGACAGTGAACAGGGCAGGCAGTTCACTAAAGTATTTGTCTTCAAGGGTAAGATAAAGAAATAAGCAAAAACAGAAGCACAAGAAAGGAGAATATAAAAATGTCATAAATGTAATTGAGGATAGCAGAAACAAAACCATACATGTTAATCATCAACATATACTTAAATGGCCTAACCAGTTAAGTGACAAATTTAGTCAAATTGCATTTACGGAAAAAAAAAAAAAAAATGAATTTAAAAAAATTGCAAAAAAAGTTTTTAAAAAAAAATTACTTAAAGGTGGGAAAATAAAAAAAAAAAATTTTATAATGAAAAAAGTAAATAAAAAAAAAAAACTAAAAAAAAAAAAAAAAAAAAAAAAAAGACCTGAAAAAAAAAAAAAAAAAAAGAAATAGACCTGAAGATAAAAGGTATCACCAGAATGCAACACAATGACAAAGGCTGACCTCCTAGGGAAACAAAACAGTTGTAATTATGTATTTACCTGCTAATAGTAAATATATATTATTGTTACTTTATATTCCTTTATAATGCTATACTATTACATATTATATTTTATAACATGATTTACATATTATAATATAAAAATTATATTTGTAGTATTATGTAGCATGTTTCTCTTCACACATCCAAACACATTTTATATACATGTGTACATATATACATAATTACATATATAATATATATTATATTATTGTATATATAAATTTGAGAGAACTACAGGACAAAAACCTCACAATTTTATGGTAGGAGATTTTAGCATATCTCTTAATTACTAAATAAACAAGGTAAAAAAATTCAGCAGAGATTTAGGAAATAGGACTAACATTAATAAACATAATTAACAAGGTTTATGTAACATACATAAAATTCTGAAATCAGCATTAAAAATCTCATACTCTAATCAAGCACATACGGAATATTATTATACAGACCATACAGAAAATCGCTCAACAATTCTGAAAGTCTATTTGTAACTGATTCTCCCTTCCCCTCCTCTATACTTTGCCACTAGAAAAAAAAATCAGTAATTTTCAGGAAGGCAGACAGTATGTTAAAAGGAACTGAAATAAAAGCTATGGCGGTATAGTCTGAAGTATAATATAAAAATTAAACTGTCATGGGGCACCTGGATGGCTCAGTCGTTAAGCGTCTGCCTTCGGCTCAGGTCATGATCCCAGGGTCCTGGGGTCAAGCCCCGCATTGGGCTCCCTGATCGGCAGGAAGCCTGCTTCTCCCTCTCCCACTCCCCCTGCTTGTGTTCCCTCTTTTGCTGTCTCTCTCTGTCAAAAAATAAATAAAATCTTAAAAAAAACTTAAACTGTCTTAAGAGAGGTAAAGAAGTCATGTTTTTGCATAACTGTCTGGGGAAGTGAAACTTTTTCTACTCTGTGCATGTATGTGTGTGTGAGTGTTTTCTAAAATCAGGATAAGACCATACAATGCAGCCTTAAACCCAGATGTATTTTTTACTTAATATTATGTTCTGATACTTTCCTCATGCCCCTAACTTGACTTCTGCCCAGAACTCTACCAAGGCCACCAAGAGTTTCCTGGACACCACCTAGGGAAGAAAACCAAATGCTTTTTCTAAATATAACCAATAAACCATGATCAGGCCTTCTGAAATCCACACTGGGCCCATGGAGAATGGCTTAGTGATAATAAAATAAATTTTAATGTCTTCTATAGTCAAAATGCATCTCCCTTCGTTCAGGTGTCAGGTGTGGTGGGATAAACATGTCTGTTCCTTGTCTAAGTATTAAAGGATTAGAATCAAGCTACTAATGTTTTCATGTCTCCGACTATAGTTGATACCAGCCCCCCTCCCCCCCACCCCCGCCCCATCCAATTCTTCATACCCGAAGCCCCCTGGTTGTTTTGTGCTTAGCCAACAGTGGGGCCCACAGCTGTCTACAGAAAGCCCACAGGGCCTCACCTTGCTGAAAATCTCCAGGAGTCCGGATCCTGAGGTCTTCTTCAGAAATGCAGGAATCACTGCTTATTTTGCTTGAGGAGGAAGATAAATCAACAAAGCTCCAGAGACTGAACTGCAGGATATGATAATCTCCTGAAGGGCAGAGGAAAAAGAAGTATTTTGAAAGATAACAAGCACAGATGGCACTGCTTAGAGTCACTGAAAACTTCACTGGTGCTGGTTTCCTCAAACTGCGCTGTCCCCTGGAGAGAGAAGTTGCAACACAATTTTGAGACACCTCCCTCCGATGCTCTTAACTTTCGATTTCATTAGTCAGAGAAAATAAACAGTTTCCTTCCTGTAAGTACTTAATCAAAATGAAAGATTATAGCAAAAGTATAATTGAGTTTTTGTTACAAATGTCAGTAGATGGAAGGAGTTCGAACATTAGAACTCCAGCAGACTTACATGTGGGTCATTAGAAACCTATATTCCCGTAAATGACACTCAAATGTAAGAAAAGTTAAGATGAGTCACCAGGCTGCTTATCCCTCATTTCCTGTTCTCAGAGTGGTAGGAGGAGATGTTGGAAGAGGCATCTCTCTCTACTAATACTTGACTGTACCTCCAGGAAAAGGGTAAGTCAGCTATGAAATCACTCTTGGTTTAAATAGTGCCTGAAGCATTCACCCAGTTAATAACTGACACACCTGGAGCTTGACAGAAGTAGGTCATTACGAATATGTGAATCCTTCCTCAGAGATATAGCAAGGAAGTTACCCTCTCAACTATGTCTAGGCTACTTTACCTCACTGATAAAATTAATGATCACTCACATTTTCTGCATTATTCATGGAAAAAACACAGGTGGGTAGTAAGCTCATATCATGGCAGCATAAGCTTTTGTAATTTCTGGAAGAACACTGAACCTCTGGACTGAGAGGGGCTTGATAAACCTTTTGTTCTGTGATGTTTTTTTCTGTGAAGGACAGTGGATGCATTCCAGAGTACCATAAACCATGACATGTCAAATAAATGGCATCAAGCAGCTGACATGATGGTTGAAACCCATCAGCTGATCTGCAAGTAGGATGAAGCCAGGGCTGGAAAAGGATCCCAAAGGATAGCTGGTGTTGGTGGATGATCCGAGGTCATCTAAAGAGAAGAAAGCTGATTATTTTAATCCAGACTATAGTAGTGGAGTGGATAGCTGAAGTCTAGATGTGGGAGCATCTGAAAACTCCACCAAAGCATGAGGAAAGTCATGGGAAGGTGAAAGGGATCTGGCGGGATCTCCACAAATACCTGTGGGTGTTCCCTCCTTCTTTTTAAGGCTATAGGTTTTTATGATGCAGGGAGCTGGTCTTAAGGTAATGGGTGGAGAGGGACATTAGGGAGGTCAGAGAGGGCCCCATCCCAGAGATCAGAGGATAGAGGACACATGGGGGGAATGACCATATCAGGATATTTTCCTGCTCCTTTTCTCATCAACAGTTCATGTGGAATAATGTCCTTGTGACTCCAGCACACAAGCAGATAACTGTCATCAATAAGGACAATTCAGAGCAATGTTCCATAATTCATTCAGTACAGTTGGAATTATAATAGATGAAACAACAGAATGCTAAAAAAAAAACGTGCATTTTCCTAACTTACAGGCAGTAGCCAAACAATTGGTTATTTATGCTGTCATGCAAAAAGCTCACTAGTAGAACATACAAGAACTCTTGATACAGAGAAAAATGGATACACTTACATGACTCTTTATTATCTCAAGTATTAATTCACATAGTCAAAATCCTCAGGAAAAGTCCCCACTCGATTAATGTCCTGTGGGCCAAAGCTAATACACTCTCTGTTTTTGTGAATAAAGTTTTATTGGAACACAGATATGCTCATTTACTTATGCATTGTCTATGTCTGTCTTCATGATGCAACTGTGGAGCTGACTAGCCACAGAGCCTAAGGTTTCACTATATGGCTCTTTATAGAAAAAAAGTGTCAACTTGCACACTAAGCCATCAGTCTAGGAGATAGCAGAGGGAATCTAAGGAGAGAAGCAGAAGTAAGTAAAAGAAAATCACATCAGGAAACCATGATCAGGCCTTCTCAAATCCACACTGGGCCCATGGAGAATGGCTTAGTGATAAAGTTTGTGTCTCAGAGAAAGAAGCAGAAAGGGAGGGTATAGGCTGAGCTGTGTTACCCCAAATTCATATGTTGAAGCCCCAGCCCCCACTGTGACTGTATTTGGTTGGAGATCGGGCCTTTAAGGAGGTAAGTTAAGATGATGTCATAAGGGAGGGGCATTAATCCAATGTGACTGGTACTTTTCTAAAAAGAGGAGATTTTAACATACCCAGAGACCAGGGATGTGCACACACAGATGAAGACCACAAGAGGGCACAATGAGAAGGTGGCTACCTGCAAGCTGGAAGAGAGACCTCAGTGAGAAGGAAAATCTGTGTCCTAAGATGGCCGACCGAGCCAGCGAGAGAGTCCCAGTCCTTGCCCCGGGGCTCTTCCAGGTTCTTCTCCCTGCTCTGCTTCCTGCGCACACCAATCCAGGTTCTTCTCCTTGCTCCGCCACAAGTGCCAAGTATGCGGAAGTAGAAGTGTATAAATTGTCCCCTTTGGTTGTGCTCGGGGCTCAGACCTTTGGAGACCACTCTCCTCTGAGCCCGCCGGCGTTCAATAAACCTATCCTCCAAGATCTCCGGGTGCTGCTTGGTTCTTCCATCGGGCGATCCAGTCCAGGTTCCGTAACATTTGGTTCCCTGACCGGGAAACCCAACAACGCTGGCCCATTGTTGCCACCAGTTTGGGGGCAACGGCGGGACGGTGACTGAATGAGGGATTGAAATGGAGAAGGTGCGCCCTGCCTAATTTTTGGCAGTCTCCCACCCCGGTCGCCTCAGGACAATCCTGCTCCATTCTTCCCGCAGGACTTGAGGAGACTTGGTAGGTGAGGACCGGGTCTCAACGTCAGATTCCGGTAAGGCCATGGGCCCCAGGACCCAGACAGGCCCACCCCCACTGCGGTGGAAGGGGAGCCTGATCACCTCCCAGAGACCTCTTAGAGCTCTCACAGGTAGGGATTCCCAGGGAGGGAATGTAATAACTTCTGGAGTATGAATGTGTGAGTGAATGTGCAGTCTGACCTGGCTTGCTCAAGCGGATTGATTCTGTGACTCCACGGGCAGGCACCCTTAAGGTCCCCAGAAGCCTACAGAGTCTATGTGGGCCCATCTGTGATTCCATGGTGAAAGGCATACAGTCTATGGTGGCATCTGAATAGTTTCTGATCGTAAGTCACAACACTGAGACTGCTACAGCTAAGCCTCACCTAAGCTCTTTCGGGACACGGCCAGATGGGCATCTGATTGGTCTCCTCACCTCAGGAGGCACACCCCCTTTGTCTCTGCCACCGCACATGGGGACATCACCATGGGGTCAGGGCAGAGTAAACTTATGGTCCTAGAGACCATGATCAAAAATTTCAAGAAGGGGTTTTTGGGAGACTATGGAGTCAGGATGAACCCCGGCAAGTTGAGAACCCTATGTGAATTGGAGTGGCCCGCTTTTGATGTCAGGTGGCCTTCAGAGGGGACACTGGATGCCCCAATGATTTGTCGAGTATGGCGAGTTGTAACAGCAACCAGGACACCCTGACCAGTTTCCGTACATTGACTCCTGGCCAGGACTCCTGGCTAGGAGTTGTTCAGACCCTTCCCCACTGGGTGCGATTCACTTGAGTCTTAATCACCTCATCCAAGCAACCTAAAGAAAATCAGCAGAAGCCCCAGTATCCACAAATCCTAGCCGGATATCCCAAGGATGAACCAACCCTGCCCCCACTGTACGTACCCCCAAGACCATCTACACCTGGCCCTTCAGCTCCAGACACTCTGCCACCATCGGTTTCACTGGTACCCCCAGGCCCAGAAGATCCACTGGTGCCCCCAGGCCCAGAGGATCCACCAGCAGCCCCAGGCCCAAAAGATCCACTATCTCCAGGACCAGCAACCAGGCTGTACCACAGGCCGGGTGCAAGCACCATCCAAATGCCGGTATGAGAGACACAGGAACCCCAGAGGCACGATGAAGATGGGACAGTCCAATGCAGCTGTTCCATGATGTATTATCAGCCCTTCTCCACCACGACCTCCTCAACTGGAAACATAACACCCCATCCTACTCTGAGAAACCACAGGCTATGGTACACCTCATAGAATCCCTCTTCCAGACTCATCGGCCAACCTGGGAAGACTGCCAAAGGTTACTCCGCACTCTGTTTAACACAGAGGAAAGGAGGAGAATAATGAAAGGTGCACAGCAGTACCTGGAAGATCACGCACCAGTGGGAGTCATTGATCCTGCTCCCTGGGCTAATATGGACGCACCTGAAGAGTGCCCAGCATGGGACTTCACCACAACTGAGGGACAGGCCCACATCTGCTGGTACCAGGAGGCCCTCCTCTGGGGAATCCGCGCAGCAGCTAAGAAACCCATGAACATGACTAAGGTATCCTCGGTCACTCAACAACCAGGGGAATCCCCCGGGGACTACTACGAAAGGCTATGTGAAACCTACAGGATATACACTCCATTTGACTCAGAGGCACAGGAAAGCCAACAGATGGTAAACACCTCCTTCATGGCTCAGGCCACCCCAGACATCAGAAAAAAACTTCAGAAACTAGAGGGTTTTGCCGGAATGAACATCACCCAACTAATAGAGATTGCCAATAAGGTCTACATGAACAGGGAGGTCACAGCCGAATGGGAAGCTGACAAAAAGATGAAAAAGAAAGTCAGCCTCCTCGCCACCGCCCTGAAAGAAAAAGACAACACAAAGATGGGGAGACCCCAACCACCAAAAGTGGGGAAGCCCAGGACCCCCTTGGCAAGGGATCAATGTGCCTACTGTAAAGAGAAAGGGCATTGGAAAAACGAATGTCCCAACCGGGGAAAGGCTCAAAAGCTCAGCCATTATAAGGAAGAACCCTGAGAGGAGGACCTCATAGGCCTTGAGGGAATGGACTCAGACTGAGGGGGACTGGGCTCTTTCCTCCTTGGCCCCCATAAGCCCACAGTCAAAATGAAGGTGGGGGGCCAACCAGTGACTTTTATGGTTGATACTGGGGCCGAAAACTCTTGTCACCTCCCCAGTGGCAAAAGGACTGCAACCATCCTCAGGGCCACCGGGATGCGGGTGATACAACAGCCCTTTTGCCAGGCTCGCCAGTGCAAACTCGGGGGCCACAAGGTCCAACGTGAATTCCTTTATCTGCCTGATTGCTCCAGCCCTCTCCTGGGCCAAGACATACTCTCCAAGCTTGGGACTCAAATAACCATTGAGCCCACAGGACACACTAGCCTCTGATTGAACCCAAGGCAAGAGGAGACTAGCAATTACCACACCAAGGGAAGAAGAATGGAGGCTATTCTGTGCCCAGGCCCAACCGAGCAGCCCGCCGGAGTTCAGACTCGCCTTACCTTCGGTATGGGCTGAGAACAACCCATCTGGACTAGCCCAGAATCAGGCCCCTAACATTGTTGAACTGATCCCAGGAGCCCAACCTCAGAGGCAAAGGCAATACTCCCTTCTATAAGAAGCTAAGACTGGCATCCAAGAACATCTGACCAAACTCAAAGAAGCAGGTATTCTAGTCAAGTGCCAGTCAGCCTGGAATACCCCACTCCTGCCAGTCAAGAAGCCAGGAGGGGGATACCGACCAGTTCAAGACCTGCGGACCATCAACAAGGTGACCATCTCTCTGCACCCAGTGATCCCGAATCCATACAGCTTCCTTGGCCAAATCCCAGGGTTGGCCAGATTGTTCACTTGCCTAGATTTGAAGGATGCCTTCTTCTGCCTCTGCTTAGCTCCCCAGAGCCAGCCACTGTCTGCCTTTGAATGGACTAATCCTGATACAGGGAGCCAGATACAACTGACTTGGACGCGCCTCCTACAGGGGTTTAAAAACTCACCAACCCTCTTTGGGGAAGTGCTGGCTGTGGACCTCGCCAGCTTCCCAAGAGAGGCTACATAATGCACCCTCCTCAGTATGTGGATGACCTCCTCCTCGCCAGTGACACACAAGAAGACTGCACAAAAGGCACAAAGGCCCTCCTACAGCTCCTGTCAGACTCGGGATACCGAGCCTCATGGAAGAAGGCACAAATCTGCCAACAACAGGTCTGATACCTTGGTTTCCTCCTCACCCAAGGGAAAAGAGAACTAGGGCCAGAGAGGAAAAGGGTCATCATCTCTGCCACAGCCCCAGACAAAAAGGGGCCTACGAGAATTCCTGGGGGGCTGCAGGATTCTGCCACATCTGGATCCCTGGGTTCTCTGCAATAGCAAGACCCCTTTATGATCTCTTAGGGGGACCAGATCAAGAACCCTCTGCCTGGACTGAGGAAGCAGAAGCTGCTTTCACAGAGATAAAGATTATCCTGGGGCGGCACCAGCCCTGGGCCTACCAGATGTAGAAAAACCCTTTAATCTCTTTGTGCATGAAAAGGAAAAAATAGTGCTTGGATACTCACCCAGACTGTTGGACCCTGGCAATGGCTAGTTGCTTACCTGTCAAAGAAGCTGGCAGCAGGATGGCTGCCGTGCCTCAGGGCGCTGGCAACCACAGTCCTACTCATCAAGGAGGTGGACAAACTTACCCTGGGGCAAGAACTTAATGTCAAGGTCCCTCATGCAGTTGTGTCCCTCATGAACGCACAGGGACACAGCTTGCTTTCCAACTCTCGGCTAGCACAATACCAAGGGCTCCTCTGCGAAACCCGCAGGTCATCCTCGAAACAGTAAGGACATTAAATCCAGCAACTCTTCTCCCCACGGAAGAGGGGAAACCAGACCATGACTCCTCCGAGGTGACTAATGAAGTGTACGCAAGCCGTCCAGATCTGTGGGATCAAGCCATAAAGAATCCAGAGCTCATGCTGTTAAGCGATGGCAGCAGTTACCAACAAGAGGGTGCCCAGAAAGTGGGTTATGCAGTAACCACAACCAATGAAGTCCTAGAAGCTAAGGCATTACCAGCTGGATGGTCAGCTCAATGGGCTGAATTATATGCCTTAGTCCGAGCCCTCGCCCTTGGTGAAGACAAACGAGTCAATGTCTATACTGACTAGGTACATATACGTGGAGCCTTCTACAAGGAAAGGGGCCTCCTAACCGCAGCAGGAAAAGAATAAGGAGGAGATACTGAGACTCCTTGAAGCCGTCTGGCTTCCAAAGGAAGTAGCAATCCTGCACTGTAAGGGACACCAGAAAGGAGATGACCCCATAGCGCGGAGAAATCATCTGGCAGATGAGGCAGCCAAGACCGCAGGAGTGGGGTGAGGACATGGACAGAGCCCCTTTCCTCACCATGGCCCTAACACCCCTGGAAGAAGTCCCTCCACCCAGTTACACTAAAAAAGAGAAGGAATGGGCCATGGCTGAGGGAGCCACCCTGACTGAAAAAGGATGGTGGATGATGCCAGATGGGCACATCTTTGTTCCAACAGCAACTGGAGGGCATCTAGTCAAGGAATACCACCAACTCACTCATCTGGGAAAAACTGCATTACAGGTCCTTCTCAAGAAGCACTACTACATCAGTCGGCTGCCAGCACTATGCCGAGCAATGAGTGAACAGTGCATGACATGTGCTAAAAATAATGCTCGGTCTGCACCACGGCCCCCCCAGGTGTCCAGAAGATGGGAGCAACCCGCTAGATCTAAGATCTAGAGATAGACTTCACAGATTTGCAGCCGAGCAGGGGGTTCAGATATCTCCTAGTAATAGTATGCACATACTCTGTGTGGGTCGAAGCTTCCTGACCAGGATGGAGCAAAGCCAGGAAGTAGCTAAAGTCCTCTTGTGGGAGATCGTACCCCGGTTCGGTCTGCCATTAACAATCCATAGTGACAATGGACCCACATTTGTGGCAGACATTGTACAGGTCTTGACCAAATCTCTCAACATCACCTGGAAACTCCACACTGCTTATTGGCCCCAAAGTCCAGGGGAAGTAGAGCAAATGAAACGCACCCTCAAGGGAACCTTAGCAAAGTTTTTTCAGGAGACTAAACTTCCATGGCCGGATCTGCTACCCCTAGCTCTCCTGTGTGCTTGCTGCATGCCCGGGACATTAGGTTTCTCCCCATTCGAATTAATATATGGACAGTCTCCCCTATGCTTGGGAAGCCTTCCAGGAAACTTGCATCAGGTTGGAGATAAAGGGATAAAGGAGCAGCTTCAGGCCCTGGGGGCCACCCTAAATAAATTACAAAGGTACACCATTGAGAAGGCCCCAATCTCCTTAGGGTCTCAGGTATACTCCTTCCAGAGAGAGGACTCAGTTTGGGTCAAAGATTGGAAGAAAGACCCCCTCAAACCACAGTGGACAGGGCCCCACACTGTTGTTCTAACCTCCCCTACTGCCCTCAAGGTCTCAGGTGTCACCCCGTGGGTCCACCACTCCAGAGTGAAGAAAGCTCATCATTCAGACGAGGAGCCATGCCAATGGAGAGTCCAGCCAGACTTCACGAACCCACTCCGGCTCCACCTTCAAAGAGACCCCACCTACTGTTGGACACCTGCTCACCATGGTCTCTGGCTCTCATCAGCATGATTTCCCTCATCTTGGGAGTTGGACTCTACACTGTTGACCATACTGGACTTTCCCCCAGAGGCTTACTATTGTCATTGCTTATTAGGTGTCCCTAGGGTGTATTACTGCACTTACTTGTCCACAGGTTTCATCTGCTGATGGGTTAACCATGATGGCTCCCTCTACCTAAGGTCATAGATCCCACTTTTACTGGTCCTCTGCTGTCTACTCCTGAGCGCATTTCCCCATGGTTTTCCTGGCCCCAGTCAGTCCTGGTCTTCTCCTACTTGGTGTGCTGTTCCTCCTCAGTGCCTCTACCTTGCCCAGCCAGGCAAGGGGGGCAAACTCTCGTATCAGTGTTACTGGCAAATGGCCTTTCCAGCTTATCCCCCTCAATCCTGCACCAGTGCCCCCACTGACTTCTTCACAGGGGTGGGCACACACCAGGGGTTAACCTCCATTTTGATGATTACAGCTTCTTGATACCTCCTGGGAACCTCAAAGATGGTGTTCCTACTATGGCCCTCACTCAGGTTACTGGCTGGTAGATATCTACATCTGTGGGAGCCCTAAGCCTCAACAGCCAAACACCTGCCCTCAGTTCTGCTCATGATCCTGGGGATGTGAGTCATGGGTGGCAACTTGGCTGGGAATGGAACGATGGTCCACCAGGTGGTGGCACCTCAAACAGTGCAGTGACATCTGAATTTCCTTGTCATGCAATACCACCCCATCCTCTTGCTCTAACAATCACTGTATACCTCTCACCCTCTCAGTCTTAGAACCCAATGCCACATCAAGGGCTACAGGAATCATTCTCCTGTTGGGCCAATATCACCCTATGGGAACCGACCCCATGGCCAAGTTTATGATTAAGTCTATGTTCACTCCAAGCCTTACAGTCAACCCCCAGAGTCAGACAGAAAATAACTTGCCCTGGCACATCCCTGGGTCCCCCAACCACATGCAGCAAGCATCTATAGTGCAACTGTTAGGTATGATTAATGCCTCCCACCAAGTGCTTAACCACTCAAATCACACCTAGTGTCTGACTGCTGGATCTGTATAAAGCCCAGTCCTGTCCAATACCTAGGTGTCATCCCCAACCAATCTACCAGGTCACCTCCCAACTCAGCACTGGGGACCTCAGATTATCCCTTTCTGGCTCTGGTACTGCTGTATGGTAACTCTTCCTCTCCCATCATGGGCCACAGTCGGGTCTATGTGCCTAACAACACTTTTCTAGCTTGTGATCAAGGTGTATACATCTGCATCACCCCGTACGATCAGTCATGCATGTTTGTCAGTCTCTTACCTGATCTTTCAGTCCTCCCTGGGAGCGATGCCCCACTCATATGGAGAACTCTTAGCTGCCCGCGACCCTCCCCTGTGGCCGTCCCTCTTATCGTGAGCCTGCTGGCTGCATCAGGTGTTGCCTTCGATGCCACTGTCGGGATGTCTCAGGTTCAGTACCAGGGTTAACTCAACAACTCACAGCGGATTTTTCCACCCTCACTCAGTCAGCCCTGGTCCTGCAGTGCCAACTGGATTCACTGGCCTCAGTGGTCCTCCAAAACAGGTGCGGGCTTGACTTGCTCACAGCTGCGCAAGGGGGGCTCTGCCTCTTCTTAAAGGAGGAAAGTTGTTTCTATGCTAATGAGTTGGGGGTGGTCCAAGAAACTCTGACCCAGTTACAGGAACGAGTACATCGCTGGTGGGAAACACTCCAGCAGACAACTTGGTGGGATACCCTCTCACAATGGCTCCCTTGGTTCGCCCTTCTCGTCAGCCCCCTCCTATTGCTTCTCCTCATAGTGGCATTTGGTCCTTGTATTTTTAATGCCCTTACTAGGTTTATTACTACTCAAATTGCTAAAATCAGACTCCAGTTACTCCTTACTCATTATCGCCCCTTAGGAGATGAAAATGATGCCCTCTAAACTAGGTGTTTAAAGGGGCATCAAAGGGGGGAATGATAAGGAAAACGTGTGTCCTAAGATGGCCGACCGAGCCAGCGAGAGAGTCCCAGTCCTTGCCCCAGGGCTCTTCCGGGTTCTTCTCCCTGCTCTGCTTCCCCCGTGCACCAATCTGGGTTCTTCTTCTTGCCCCGCCACAAGTGCCAAGTATGGGAAGTAGAAGTGTATAAATTGCCCACTTTACTTGTGCTTGGGGCTCAGACCTTTGGAGATCACTCTCCTCTGAGCCCGCTGGCATTAAATAAACCTCTTCTCCTCCAAGATCTCTGGATGCCGCTTGGTCCTTCCATTGGGCGATCCAGGCCAGGTTCCATAACATCAGGAGAAAGCAAACGTTTAATGCTTTGATCTTGGATTTCCAGCCTCAAGAACACTGAGAAAATAGATTTCTGCTGTGTAAGCCAGCCCTCCCCCACCTCCCCCGCCAAGTCTGTATATTTTGTTAGGGCAGCTCTAGCAAAGGAATCCAGGAAGAGTGGCAAAATCCTTATCCTAAAGAGCTGGAATAAAGCCTGCTAGAGTGGAATCCTCGGGTGGCTTGATTTATGAATTTGCGGGACCACTGGTCACCCAAACAGCATGGTTTCTCAGGGAAGTTGACTTCTTCCAAGGAAATGAAAAGCGTGATAGAGATTTACATGTGCAATCAAGTCTTGTATCCCTGAGAAGAAGCACATGGTCCCAGGAGGCACTATCACTTATTACATATTGCTAGATTCAATTTTTAAGTATTTAATAAAGTATGTTTACATTTACTTTCATGAGAGATGTTGACCTTTATTTCTCTTTTTGCTTGATCTTTATCTGATTTTGGTATGATGGTAAAGTTGGCATTTCTAAAAGCATGTGTTTAAGATTAGTAATACTTCCTCTTTGGCTGTTTGCTAGAATTCATCAAGTGTTTATTCCCAGAGCTTTTATTGTGGAAAGATTTTTGTTACAAATGAATTTCCTTGCATTGATATAGGTACATTCAGATGTTCCATTTCTTTATGAGGAAGTTTCGGTAAGCTGTGTTTTACAGGAATTTTGTCCATTGGATCTTAGTAACCAAACCTACTGTCCTAAAGTTGTTCAAGTATTCTTTTTATTATCTTTTAAATATCTGTAGGATTTGCAGTATCACCAGAAGTAGCCATTTCCATCATCTCCATATTGGACACAATGAGCAGTCCCACTAGACAGACTGTCTCTGAGGAAGGATATGCAGGGAAGCCAGAAGTCCAGAGGGGAGGTGAAAGGAGCCCAGAGGGCCTGAAGCTTCTGGGACATGCAGCCAGAGTGAACATTAAGCACAGTTCAACACTAAAGGTGTGTTTACTTCGTTCCTATTACCAGATAAATCATGTCTTGCTTTCAACAAAACATTATGGGGCTTGTCAACAGACAAGGGAAAACAGTCTGAAGAGACAAAACCAGCATCAGAGGCAGACTCAGATATGACATCAATGTTGAAATTATCAGACAGGGAATCTAAAATAACTGATTAATATGGCAAGGGCTTGTATTCACTTATAGGCATGCCAAGAAAAAAATCCCACACACTGGGGGCTTAAATAACAGAAATTTATTTTCTCACAGTTCTGGAGGCTGGAGTCCAAGATTGAGGTACTAGCAGGGTTGGTTTCCTCAGAGGACTCTCTCCTTGATGTGCAGATGGCCACCCCCTTCACAGGGTTGTCCCTCTGTCCTTGTACTCCTGACATCTCTCTTTGTGTGTCCACGTTTTCTCTACTTATAAGAACACCCATGAGACTTAGGGTGGGTTAGGGACCCACCCATGACCTCATGTAGCCTTAATCACCTCTTTAAAGGCTCTATCTGCAAATACATTGTAAGGTACTGCCTGTTAGGGCTTCAACATATGCATTTTGGGGGTGGGGGGACACGTTAGCCCATGGCAGGGCTCTGATGGAAAAAGTAAAAAGCATGCAAACACAGGTGGGTACTATAAGCAGAAAGATGGAAACTAAGAAAGAATCAAAAGGAAAATCAAGAAATAAAAAATGTTGTGACAGATAAAATAGGTATTCAGTAGAGTGGACACAAACGAGGAAAGGATCAGTGAGCTTAAATAGGTCAATAGAAACTTCTTACACTGAAATGCAAAGAGAAGGGCTCCTGAGAGGCTCAGTCATTAAGTGTCTGCCTTCAGCTCAGGTCATGATTCCACGATCCTGGGATCAAGCCCCGCATTGGGCTCCCTGCTCAGCAGGAAGCCTGCTTCTCCCTCTCCCACTCCCCCTGCTTGTGTTCCCTCTCTTGCTATGTCTCTCTGTCAAATAAATAAATAAAATCTTAAAAAAAAAGAAATGCAAAGAGAAAAAGAAAGAAATAAAAACCAGAAAGTCCAATATTTATGACATAACATCATAAGATGCACATATGCATAACTGGAAAACCAGAAGGTAAAGAAAAAGGCACTGGAACAGAAAAAATATTTAAAAGAATGATGGCAAAGAAATCTCTAAGATTAATGACAGACACAGAACCATAGATACAGAAAGTTCAGACAATGTCAAATATGATAAATACCAAAAAGTCGCACCTAGGCATGTCATTTTCAAATGACAGAAGACAAAAGACAGAGAAAATCATGAAAGACCTCAAGGAAAAATACAACACCCTGTCTACAGAGGAACAAAGATAAGAATGCCATGGACTTCTTATCAGAAATGTTGAAGAAGAGAGTGATAAGAAATATTTAAAATGTTGAAGAAACAACATATCAATCTAGAATTCTGTATCCACAATATTATCCTTCAAAAGTGAATAAGAAATAAAGGCTTTCTTTTTTTAAAAAAATTTTATTGTTATGTTAATCACCATACATTACATCATTAGTTTTTGATGTAGTGTTCCATGATTCATTGTTTGTGTATAACACCCACTGCTCCATGCATAACATGCCCTCTTTAATACCCATCGCCAGGCTAACCCATCCTCCCAACCCCTCCCCCCTAGAACCCTCAGTTTGTTTTTCAGAGGCCATCATCTCTTATGGTTCGTCTCCCCCTCCGATTTCCCGCCTTCATTCTTCCCCTCCTGGTATCTTCTTCTTCTTCTTTTTTTTTTTTTAACATATATTGTATTATTTGTTTCAGAGGTACAGATCTGTGATTCACTAGTCTTGCACAATTCACAGCAGTCACGATAGCATATACCCTCCCCAGTGTCTATCATCCAGCCACCCCATCCCTCCCACCCCCCACCACATCAGCAAACCTCAGTTTGTTTCCTGAGATTAAGAATTCCTCAGATCAGTGAGGTCATATGATACATGTCTTTCTCTGATTGACTTATTTCGCTCAGCATAACACCCTCCAGTTCTATCCATGTCATTGCAAATGGCAAGATCTCATTCTTTTTGATGGCTGCATAATATTCCATTGTATATATATCCCGCATCTTCTTTATCCATTCATCCGTCGATGGACATTGTGGCTCTTTCCACAGCTTGGCTATTGTGGACATTGCTGCTATAAACAACAGGGTGCACGTACCCCTTCGGATCCCTACATTTGTATCTTTGGGGTAAATACCCAGTAGTGCAATTGCTGGATCATATGGTAGCTCTATTTTCAACTTTTTGAGGAACCTCCATACTGTTTTCCAGAGTGGTTGCACCAGCTTGCATTCCCACCAACAGTGTAGGAGGGTTCCCCTTTCTCTGCATCCCCACCAACATCTGTCGTTTCCTGACTTGTTAACTTTAGCCATTCTGATTGGTGTGAGGTGGTATCTCATTGAGGTTTTGATTTGGATTTCCCTGATGCCGAGTGATGTTGAGCACATTTTCATGCATCTGTTGGCCATTTGGATGTCTTCTTTAGAAAAATGTCTGTTCATGTCTTCTGCCCATTTCTTGATTGGATTATTTGTTCTTTTGGTGTTCAGTTTGATAAGTTCTTTATAGATCTTGGATACTAGCCCTTTATCTGATATGCCATTTGCAAATATCTTCTCCCATTCTGTCAGTTGTCTTTTGGTTTTGTTGACTGTTTCTTTTGCTGTGCAGAAGCTTTTATCTTGATGAAGTCCCAATAGTTCATTTTATTGATCATTTCAAAGAACCAGCTTTTGATTCTTTGATTTCTTGTTTTCAATTTTATTGATTTCTACTCTAATTTTATTACTTTTGTTTTGTTTGAATTTAATTTGCTTTTCTTTTTCTAAGTTCCTAAGGTAGAAGCTGAGATTATTAATTTTAGATCATTTATCTTTTATAATTCATGGATTTTCCCTTTCAGCACTGCTTTTGTTGCTTTCCATATATTTTAACATGTCATATTTTCATTTCATTTTGTTCTAAATATTTTCAAATTTCTCTTGAAGCTTCTTCTTTGACCCATGTGTTATTTAGAACTCTGTTGTTTACTTTCTATATATACTGTTGGTATTTTCAAGCTATTTTTGCATTATGGATTTCTAGTTTAATTATACTGTGGTCTGAAAGCAGACATTGTATGATTTCTATTCTTTTAAATTTGTTAAAGTGTGTGTTTTGGTCCAGGATGAGGTATGTCTCGGTGAATGTTCCATATGAGCTTGAGAGAATATGTGTTCTCTGTTGTTGGATGAAGTATTCTTGATATCTATTAGATCCAGGGATCAATGGTGCTGTTTGGTTCAATTATACCCTTACTTATTTTGTGCTTGCTGGATCTGTCATATGCTGGTAGGGGGCATTGAAATCTCCAAGTATAAAAGTGGATGGTAATCTTTCAATGTCTCATCTGTCTCAACACTATCACTGTATTAGCCACAAACACTTGAGGATTACCTTTAAAAAGGCTTTTTTTTTTTTAATATACCATTCCATGTCCCCTCTTTTTCTTTTTTTTAAAATTTTTTTTTAAGATTTTATTTATTTGTGAGAGAGAGAATGAGAAACAGAGAGCATGAGAGGGAGGAGGGTCAGAGGGAGAAGCAGACTCCCTGCTGAGCAGGGAGCCCGATGTGGGACTCGATCCTGGGACTCCAGGATCATGACCTGAGCCAAAGGCAGTCGCTTAACCAACTGAGCCACCCAGGTGCCCCATGTCTCCTCTTTTTCTTATCCGATTTCTGAAACTGCCTACTGAGCTGTGCTGATAGACCAGCTCTTTAATTTTAATAGCATTTTCCAATTTCCATGATGTAAACACTACTACCCAGGTTGATTTTGTGATGCCCACTGTTTATCCACTGTGTGCAAAATCCCTAAATATTTGACAGTCAGCTCTTTATACTTGTGGAATGAGGAGAGGCCACCATGCTGTCACTGCCAATTTATGTCCCTGCCTCCAAACATGGCCTCCCTTTGCTAGAATACTTTTTTACTAAAGTGCCAAAATAATTTTTCTTTTTTTAAAAAGATTTATTTATTTATTTGAGAGAGAGAGAGAGCATGAGGGGGAGGGGCAGAGGGAGAGAGAATCCCAAGGAGAGTCTGTGCTTGCATGGAGCCCAATGTGGGGCTCGATCCCAGGACCCTGAGGTCACTACCTGAGCAGAAAACAAGAGTCTGATGCTTAACCAACAGTGCCATCCAGGTGGCCCCAAAATAATTTCTTTTACATAAAACCTCTCCATTATTTACCCACTTTTTACAATGAAGACCCAATTTCTTTCTGACATAAAGTAGGTTACTATAAAAGACGTTTTTCCCTCTGCAGCCTGATTTCCCCATACCCTCTCACAGACCTCAAGCTTCCATTGTACAGAACCATTCATGCCACCTCATGCTTTGAGCATTTGCATGTGATGTTTCCTCTACCTATCAACAGCTCCCGTTTTTTTCACTTTGCCAAGAACAATACTACTGTGCCACCACACACCAGGACTGTGATAAGTAATGTGTATGTATACTCTCACTTAACTTGCAAATCAACCTGTGAGGGAGAGATTTTCTCCATGTGAGAAGAGTCCATTTAAGCTCTTTTCTGAACATGACACAACTAGTGATTGATGGAGCCATATTCGAGCCAGATCTATCTTAATCCAGAGCCCTTGCTTTTAACCACCAAGCAAAGTACTTCCCTACACTGCTTATGTCTACAAATCTATCACTTAGCACAAGTTACATATCTTTTTAAAACCTATATGAAATCCACCAAATCCTAGAGGAGAACACAGGCAGCAACCTCTTGGACCTCAACTGCAACAACTTCTTACTAGACATGTCAATGGAGGCAAGGGAAACAAAAGTAAAAAATGAACTGGGTGTTATGCACAAACAATGAATCATGGAACACTACATCAAAAACTAATGATGTAATGTATGGTGATTAACATAACAATAAAAAATTTTTAAAAATGAACTATTGGGACTTCATCAAGATAAAAAGCTTATGGAGAGTAAAGGAAACAATCAACAAAACTAAAGTCAGCCAATGAAATGGGAGAAGATATTTGCAAATGACATATTGGATAAAGGGCTAGTATCTGAAATCTATAAAGGATTTATCAAACTCAACATCCAAAAATAAAAAATCCAGTTAAGAAATGGGCAGAATACATGAACAGACATTTCTCCAAAAAAGACATACAACTGGCTAACAGACATGTGAAAAGATGTTCAGCATCATTCATCAACAGAGAAATACAAATCAAAACCACCTCACACCAGTCAGAATGGCAAATATTAATGACTCTGGAAATAACAGATGTTGGCGAGGATGCAGAGAAAGGGGACCCCTCTTACACTGTTGGTGGGAAGGCAAACTGGCGCAGCCACTCTGGAAAACAAAACAGTATGGAGTTTCCTCAAAAAGTTAAAAATAGAACTACCCTCTGATTCAGCAATTGCACTACTAGGTATTTATCTAAAGGATACAAACACAGTGATTCAAAGGGGCACCTGCGTCCCAATGTTTATAGCAGCAATGTCCACAATAACCAAACTGTGGTAGGACCTGAGATGTCCTTCAACAGATGAATGGATAAAGAAGATGTGGTTCATATATACAATGGAATATTACTCAGCCATCAAAAAGAATGAAATTTGCAACGACATGGATGAAACTAGAGGGCATTATGCTAAGTGAAGTAAGTCAATCAGAGAAAGACAAATACCATATGATTTCACTCAGATGTGGAATTTAAGAAACAAAACAGATGAACATACAGGAAGGGAAGGAAAAGTAAAAAAAGATAAAAACAGAAAGGGAGGCAAACCATAAGAGACTCTTAATCATAGGAAACAAACTGAGGATTGCTGGAGGGAAGGTGGGTGGGAGGATGGAGTAAATGGGTGATGGGCATTAAGGAGGGCACTTGTTGTGATGAGCACTGGGTGTTATATGTAAGTGATGAATCACTAAATTCTACCCCTGAAACTAATACTGTATGTTAACTAACTAGAATTTAAATAAAATCTTGAAAGAAAAAAAAATAAAGCCTATATGAAGGTAAGCTTACATGTCTTTAATATCTCTAATAAAATTCTTCATCTAAAATATTAGCACATTGTTGAGATTCTCATCTGGTGTCAGCTGAGCTTTATGTGTAAAACCACAGGAATATAGTTTTCCCAAAGCCTACACAATTTTTTTTTTTGCCTCTTTGGAAAACTAATATTTGTCTATACGGCTCTCACCTATATGAAACTCTGAATTTCATATATAAGCTTTGACCTCTGGCTTGTTACTCTCAGTTAAAAGCAGAAAAAGGGATGATGATCTATTACTTCACACTTGATGTTGTAACATTTTCCTTCCTCCACTCCATCTACCTTTTCTGTATTATTCTGTTTCATAGTGTTCTTATTCCTCTACAAAATGTGACTATCTTGATATATAATATGGCTACAGGAAGATTAAATGCTACAGACACATTAGGATGAGGGGAAGTTAGTGCACTAGCACCAAGTGGGAATTCATTTAAATTATAAGGTGATGTTCTTTCCTCTCTAACGTGAATGCTTCTCCCACATAGCTCTTCTTCCCTGGCATTTGCAAATCTGTGTCTCAGTTTTAACTTCTTGTATTCTTTCTTTTGCCCCCAAACAATACCATAACGTGCAAACAATTCCGGTGACAGAAAGGGCATCCATAGCCCTGTGGGTGTTCTCTCTACTTCGAGTGGAATAAAAACGAGACTCAGTGTTGGGGCCAGAGAAGAGAGTGATCAGTTCTGTCCTGTATCCATGTCTCAAACTGGCACCTTTAATCTCATCTTCATACCACGATGCAGGGAAATTACATGAATGCATCAGCTTCTGGCTCACCCGAGCTCCTATTCTCTGACCCTCAATCTAATGGACAATGCATATTTTCCCATCACTCTGCCTTTATCTTTGCCATTCCCATTCTTTATTTGATCACTTCATCTAAGATAGACCATCCTCTGGGAAGCCTTCTCTGATGATCCTTGCTGAAACAAGAGTTCCTTTATTCTGCTTTATTTTCAGACTTCTTTTTGCTCTCAAGACTTTCCCTGATATTATTCTATTCTAAAATTGGAGATAAGATTCTTTACTGTTGCTAATATTGAACTTCCAACCCACCATAAATATCTAATTTTGGGGGATTCTTACCACAAATTACTGAAACCATAATTTACTCACATTTACTCAGCTGTAAGGACAAAATGAATTGGAACTTTGAGAAGAGGAAAATAATTTACAAATGATAGAAAGGTTTGACTTAAGAGTTATGTTTCCTTTTAGTTTCAGGTTAAGGCTTAAGAATCTTTGGCCCAAGAGAAGAAACTCTTATGCACCCAGATAAATGTTTCTGTATTCTTAAAATGTTTAAGATAACACCTCATGAGCGTCAGAAGGAAAAGAAACAAAAAAATTATCGACATGCAAGATGGTAGAAAGTTTGTGGAAGAAATACTTCCTAGTATGGTCTCTCTCCTTCTCCAGCCAATGACAAATGTAGCAAATTTAAGATTCTGAGATCAATTCTAAATTACAGCAAAAACTGTGACGCTTTTATATAGTATTGTGTGTGTGTGTGTGTGTGTGTGTCTGTGTCTGTGTATGGCCTGAATAACATGGCTTCTCTCTGATGATTTCTATGAAGTCTAAATGAAACCATATAAGTGATTATATAAGCCCATAGTGCTGTGCATGTATAGACTGCCATGTAGTATCTAAGGCACTTTAGAGAAGGGACCAATTGTGCTTGCATTGTATTTTCTTTCTTTCTTTTTTCTTTTTATTATATTATGTTAGTCACCATACAGTACATCATTAGTTTTTGATGTAGTGATCCACGATTCGTTGTTTGCATATAATGCCCAGTGCTTCACGCAATAGGTGCCATCCTTAATATCATCACCGGGCTAACCCATCCCCCCCACAAAACCCTCAGTTTGTTTCTCAGAGTCCATAGTCTCTCATGGTTCCACTCCCCCTCTGATTTCTCCCCTTCATTTTTCCCTTCCTTATCCTAATGTCCTCCATGCTATTCCTTATATTCCACAAATAAGTGAAACCATATGATAGTTGACTTTCTCTGTTTGACTTATTTTGCTTAGCATAATCCCCTCCAGTTCCATCCATGTTGATGCAAATAGTGGGTATTCACCCTTTCTGATGGCTGAGTAATATTCCATTGTATATATGGACCACATCTTCTTTACCCATTCATCTGTTGAAGGGCATCTAGGCTCTTTCCACAGTTTGGCTATTGTGGACGTTGCTGCTATGAACATTGGGGTGCATATGGCCATTCTTTTCACTACATCTGTATCTTTGGGGTAAATACCCAGGAGTGCAATTGCTGGGTCATACGGTAGCTCTATTTTTAACATCTTGAGGAACCTCCACACTGTTTTCCAAAGTGGCTGTACCAACTTGCATTTCCACCAACAGTGTAAGAGGGTTCCCCTTTCTCCACAACCTCTCCAACATTTGTTGTTTCTTGCCTTGTCAGTTTTTGCCATTCTAACTGATGTAAGGTGGTATCTCAATGTGGTTTTGATTTGAATTTCCCTGATGACTAATGATGATGAACATTTTTTCATGTGTCTGTTAGCCATTTGTATGTCTCCTTTTGAGAAGTGTCTGTTCATGTCTTCTGCCCATTTTTTTGACTCGATTATTTGCTTTTGTGGTGTTGAGTTTGAGAAGTTCTTTACAGATCTTGGATATCAGCCCTTTGTTTGTAGTGTCATTTGCAATATCTTCTCCCATTCCATGGGGTGCCTGTTTTGTTGATTGTTTCCTTTGCTATGCAGAGCTTTTTATTTTGATGAAGTCCCAAAAGTTCATTGTTGTTTTTGTTTCTCTTGCCTTTGGAGATGTGCTTATGTTCTCCTTAGGATTTTGATGGATTCCTGTCTCACACTGAGGTCTTTCATCCATTTAGAGTCTATTTTTGGGTATGATGTAAGAGAATGGTCGAGTTTCATTCTTCTGTATGTATCTGTCCAACTTTCCAAGCACCATTTATTGAAGAGACTGTCTTTTTTCCATTGCATATTTTTTCCTGCTTTGTCAAAGATTATTTGACCATAGAGTTGAGGGTCCATATCTGGGCTCTCTATTCTGTTCCATTGGTCTATGTGTCTGCTTTTGTGCCAGTACCATGCTGTCTTGGTGATCACAGCTTTGTAATATAGCTTGAAATCAGGCAACGTGATGCCCCCAGCACTGGGGGTGGCTGGCGGTTTTAGAAGCACAAAGGACAGAGACGTGCCTGGACCTGGAAGCCAGGGCTGGGAGTGCTGCTGTGGGGCACACAACCCAGCACGTTGCAGTTTATAGCAGCACAGACAGAAATGGAGAGAGAGTGGCCTGGTGAGCTCACTGAAGAACAGACTGAGATCTCTCTGTTCTGAGGCAGAGGTTTGGATACGGTCACTTCTCTTCTGACTCCTGGAAGAGACGTGGAAAACTGCCAGGGAAAGCTGCCAGAGAACAAAAGCCTCCCAAAAATGGTTTTCACTGAGCCCATTGCCCCCCACAGGGGGCAGGGCAACTCTGCCCAAACAGGGTTACCTGAGTAACAGCGTGGCAGGCCCCTCCCCCAGAAGACAGGCTGGAAGAACAAGAGGCCAACAACCCTAAGGTCCCTATAAAACAGGTGCATTTTGCTTGGGTTGGGGTCAATAATTTGGACTCTGTACATTCCCCCAACCACCTCTCAAGAGAATGACAAAGAGGAGGAACCCCCAAAATAGGAAAGACTCAGAGACTGTGACCTTTGCCACAGAACAAATGGATATGGATATAGACTTCAGGGTAACAGTTATGAAGACAATAGCTAGGATGGAGAAAACAATGGCAACATAGATTCTCTAAGGGCAGAAATGAGAGCTGATCTGGCAGAACTTAAAAATGCTATCAATGAGATCCAATCTAATCTAGATACTTTAACAGCTAGGGTAAACTAGGCAGAAGAACGAATTAGTGATCTAGAAGACGAACTGATAGAAAAGAAGGAACCAGAGGAGGCCTGGAACAAACAGCTTAAAATCCATGAAAACAATTAGAGAAATAAGTGATGGCATGAAATGTTCCAATTTCAGAATTATTGGAATCCCAGAGGGAGTGGAGAGAGAGAGAGGACTAGAAGATATATTTGAGCAAATCATAGCTGAGAACTTCCCTAATCTGGGGAATGAAACAAGCATTTGTGTTCTAGAGGCAGAGAGGACCCTTCCCAAGATCAAGGAGAACAGACCAATGCCCCAGCATGTAATAATAAAACTCACAAATCTTGCTTTGTATTTTCTATCTGAAATTAGAAGTTGTAGCTCTTAGAGATGGTCTCAGCATGGCAGTAATTACACATAATTGCACGAAGCTGACCAATAGCCTCATACAGGAAGTCAATTACATTTCTTTATGGCTCTAAAATTTCTTCCTAAGTTATTTTTAGGCCTACGTTGGATGGAAACATTTATCTGTACTGCCCTGAACTATTCTGGTAGGAAACCAGGTTTTGTTCTGTTCCCTGTGGATTTCACTTTTCCTTTGTGGAATGTTGTCTCTGCATAGCCACTGCCTGTCCACATTCAGAGTGCTGTGTGCTGTTTTGCCCGATGACTTCACCTCATAGAAGGTAGAGGAGACCTGGACAAACCATGAGTGGAGACAGAGTCAATAATCAATAGATGGGACAGACTGCTACAGGCAGACAGATGAAGAACGTGAGGACGTAGAGCTCACAGGAGATGTGATCAGGGTCTGTGAAAGCTCTGTAAGATTAAAGCAGAAGGTTGAAAATTATAAATGAGATAATACATAGAAATGTACACCTGATTGTTAGGGAAAGTGAGATCCTTAGTACCACCAATGCTTCCTTGGTACCACTGTGTGTGAGATACAATGGTTGCCATGCTGGGGGACACGATGTGGTGTCTCCATCTCTCTGGAGTCTGTGTCTCTCCCATGCTATCAACACGGAAGGGAGACTTGATCTGCATACCTCCTGAGACACCTGTTTCATGGAACTAACTTACCTGTGGAAGGCTAGTTTCTCTTCTTCAGAGGGCAGAGACCTCTCCGTATTCCCCTGATAGAGAGCCGGCCACTTTCTACAGTGAGAGGTAGTGACAGAGAACCCACTGCCTCCTAAGACAGCTCATTGCTCTTAAACAGCTCTAATGATTAAATCATTCTTCTTTCTAGTAAACTCAAAGTTTAAAGTCATAGATTGTCTTGTTATTTTTAGCCCAGAACTACTCATTTCTATCAGAAACAACATCCAATAACTTTTTACCCCTTCTTCTGCCCAAGAGTATCTCAAATAATTGACCACGACTGGAATTTGGCTTTTCATGATGAAATATAACTTGGCCATCAGCCTGGGGCACGAAGCCAGATTATACAGCTGCATTATGGTGGTCTCGGTGAGGAGCCTGCATGTCATTCACCCATCCATCCATGTGTCATTTCAGTAAATATACATTGAGCTCCTAATAGGCAACAGGAACTCTTTTAGGTTCTGGTGATAAAACTGGGAGTTGAAAACAAATCCAAGTTCTGGAGAGCTTACACTCTAATGTGGGCAGTAGATATTTTTCTTGACAGCACATTAATGAATTAATAACTTGAGATATGCACTCTGGCTGAAAGATGATCCTTCAAATCTAGGGGGAAGTTCCAGCTTCTCCCCTACTTTATGTTGGTCCCAAGGATGAGTTGCAGTATGTGGCAAAGCGCAATAAATAATATGAATGTTATAGAATGGTGTCGGGCAAGGAGATAAAAATAAGTCTATATTTTACTCTTGGCATCTAAGCCTCCAGAATATGACCCACCATCAGAAAGGAGGTGGTACAAGCAAGAACAACTCATTCTTTTTCCACAGACCTTGGCCCCAAACCATGAAGGCAGATCTGTAATGCCACTTTTAGATTAGCTGCACATAAACAGCCTTGGACCTTCCCAGAGGGAGACATCCCATTCCATCCTTCACAGCTTCCACCTCATCCTCCTTCCCTCCCCCTCACACACCTACCACAAACCAGGACCACAGCCTGATTCTCAACCGAGGACTGGGATTGAATCTGAGTATCATTAGGAGAAAGTGATTTCACCTTTCCGTTCCTTGCTTTTCTCATATAAGGAGAGTAAAGAGGAGAAAACTATCAACCATCTATGGCTAGGCTGGAGACTAAGTGACACAAAATAATTGCAAAACACCAGGTGGTAAATATGGGATCAAGAAATAGACCGTAAATGTCAGTTTGGGGATACCTACTTTCTGCCATTGTACTCTATTAGGAAACTAATGCTTTTTCAGTGCTTGCCTGATGCAGATCTTTGCCTGGGGCAACTTCCTGATGGAATCCACCTTTGTGCAGCATGAGAACCAGGAAATATGGTTGCACAGCTACTGAGCTGTTGGGGCTTGACTAAAGGAATGCAGCCAGTTATCCCACGTCACACAGGGCTAGAATCACGTGAAACAGAGAAGCGCCTTCATGCAAACTGCCAGAAGGTGCCTCATTTGACAGACCAATGAGCCATTATGCCCCCTCAGGGACACCAATTCTGAATAGATTGTTCTGAGCTAAAGCAATTCTTCCCTAGGACACAGGGCTTGGCAACTGAAGCACAGAGAGTTTCTGTGCTAACATGTGCCCTCAGCTGGCTTTCTCTGAGCAGGGCACAGCCCATTCAAACGTGCCTGTTCTTGACCCCAGCCTTACCTTGTCAAGATCACACCCAAAGTATAAATGCAAATACTGCTTGGGACCTGGGTGTCCCACCCAAATCTGCAGGCCACAGACGATTTGCTTTTGAGCAACATACCAATGAGTTAGACTCCTGTTATAGCACTCCTTTAGAAAAAAAAAAAGTTTACTATTTTTTCCAAATTATAAAAGTTATACATGCAAAATATGGCCATAGGATGGCACCAAAAAGTATAAAAAAGAAAATAAAAAGCACCCATTAGGACTCTATTCCCTAGCAGCAATAGCTGGTATATCTATCACTGAATTTCTCTCATATATATATATGTATTTTTTTCATACTTAGATTTGATCTTCATACTCATCATTGTTAATGGCATCCAGGCTTTTAGGAGGACATTCTAGTGAGTTTTCCATATACAAATAAGGAGAACATCTGGAGAAAAAGAGCTTTTTGAGTTCTTTTTCTCGCTCATTGTTTTTAAAATCAGATGAAATACAGTATATTTTAATTTCATCCTTCCTTTTTAAAATAGAATCTTCACTCTGCCATTTTCTCAGCAATAATAGTACATTTTCAGATACCCTCGCCACCTCCTCCTCTCCCACTCTAACGAGTATTGAACACTCACTCTAAGATGTTACAGGACCACGTGATTGAAATTTCATCATTCTGAGATGGGTGCTGCTCTACCTAAGCTGAAAACTGGCCTGAACCACTGGGTCACACAGAATTCTCAAGGTTATTCTTTAGTTGATAACCCTCCCAGGTTATAAGGAAACTAGTCTTAGAACAAAGTATTCCGCACTTCTGGACATTTATCAACTATATCTTTCACACTAACCAACCCCTCCAAATTAGTTCTGTCCTTCGATCTTCAGGCTTCAGGAAATAATAGCTCTCCATTCCTTGGTGTGTTCTTATCATCAGCTTGTGGAAGGAATTCCCTCAAAGCCACAATTCTAGAGGTAAGACTCTGCTGCCTTTGCAGTCTACAACCGACAGCCACATCTTTTAGCCCATCAACTATATTCAGGACAATTCAAGGTTCCACCTACGCATATGGATTCTCTCCTACCATGGGTATGCAAAATCCTATGTGTCGACTACCTTCAATACCACTAATGAAAGCCCTTTTATAATATTCATATTTTGAGGTTAATTTGCCACTGTGTTACCATCTGGCATTCAGAAATCTAATTTGCATAATGCCACCTGTTGGTGAAGGGGTAGGAGACAGCTACTGGAAGTTCCTGCAGGTGGAATGATTAAAATGTCCGTTGCCACACCAAGCACCACCTTCCTCATTGGACTCACAGAAGCTGAGTTAACAAAAACAAACAAACAAGCAGATCATTGTATTGTGAACATTTTCAAAATAAATTGCGGCCAATGTAACAATTGTATTTTGATGCTGGAAGCATTATATGCCCACCAACTGCTCACATTTTAGAGTTCAAGGCTGGATTTGAATTCTGGCTCTCTCACTAAGTTTGTGGTCTTGAGGAAGACTTTTAAACTCTGTGAGCCTCAGTATTCTCAGATGTGAAATGACAGCAACAATAGAGTGCTCATGGGGGCATGTAATAAAGAAAAAAATGAGATGTGTAAAGAAAGAACACTGGTCTTGGAGTTCTACCCCTTCCCCTGCCTTAGATGCTCAATAAATGCAAATAACATTAGTGTTATTGTCATTTTACTGTCTGTTAAGAGTTTGTGTGTCTTCTCTGATGTACAATTGTTTTATGGTTTATGATGACCCTGCTGAGAGAAATCCCAGATTAAGGAGTTATGAGAAGCACCTTATAAAAAAAAGCCTCTCTATTCACATCTGTCATTTGTAGGATTGCAATCCCATCAACAGGAATGGCTTGACTATTACCTTTTAAAAATCCGTTAAATAAAATGTTTCCATCACAACAATTGAATTTAGAGATCTCAAAGATAAAGTTTGGTTGCATAATATTTCAAAATGGCAAGTGATTATTTTTCCCTTCAGCGTAATGCCTTGTAGACTACCATCCCTCATTCCATGTTCATTCATGCCCTTCTGTGTTCTTGGTTTGAAGAGAGACATGACAGAAGAAATAAAAGGTACAGGTGGTCTGCTTCTAGTTCTGAATCCAGAAGCATCAGGAACCCATATCATAGACAAAAATCTTTGGCAGAACCCATGAAGAACAAGAGCAAGGATTTCCTGTTCACCTAGTGGCTCATACAGAAAGTGTTCCAGCATCATTTTGCAGGCCTCCTCTGGGAGTGGCTGGACACTTAAGAAGAAATGATGGTGGCTGAGGAGCCCGAGGAATAAGGTGGAGGTGATGGTGGTGACTGAGCGGAGCCCAATGACAGATGGCTGGGCACAGATTAGTGTTGGTATTAGGAGACCTGCACGTCCCACACCAGTACAACAGTTTGCCGGCTAAATTAAAAAAACTGCTGGTGCCAGGAAAGATTCAGCATATTCTCTGTACTGGAAACCTTTGCACCAGAGAGTTATGACTATCTCAAGATTCTTGCTGGTGATGTTCATATTGTGAGAGGAGACCTCGATGAGCATCTGAATTATCCAGAACAGAAAGTTGTGATGGTTGGACAGTTCAAAATTGGTTTGATCCATGGGCATCAAGTTATTCCATGGGGAGGTAGGGCCAGCCACGCTCTGTTGCAGAGGCAGTTTGATGTGGACATTCTTATCTCGGGACACACACGCAAACTTGAAGCATTTGAGCATGAAAATAAATTCTACATTAACCCAGGTTCTGCCACTGGAGCATATAATGCCTTGGAAACAAACATTATTCCTTCATTTGTGTTGATGGACATCCAGGCTTCTACAGTTGTCACTTACGTGTATCAGCTAATTGGAGATGATGTGAAAGTAGAACGAATTGAACACAAAAAATCTTAAAAGCCAGGCCTGTCTTACTGTTTTTTTTTTTTTTCATTCCCCTGTTCAAATCAAGTAATTAAACATTTATGTATCACTTTTATAATATTTTGCAGTAAAATATATCATCTTCTGTTAATACAATGTTCTAAGCTTCTTGTAAACTGTAAGAATATATTCCCATTTTCATATATGATTTCTATGAAAAAATATCCATCATACAGTAAATGGTCACATGTTAAGAAAAATTTATCCTTGTAAATATCTTCAAAGTTGATATCTGGAACTTTATTACAAAAGTAGTGCATGAGGAAAAAGAATCTAGGCTTTCTTGTATACATTTTTCTCTCTAGTAATAAACAGTTACCTTTCCTTTATTAAAAAAAAGAAGAAGAAATGATGGTATGGTGTGTTTAGATGTACACCTATGGTGTGTCATGGAGGCACATCACCCTTCCTTTCTGGGCTCAAGTGGTTCGAGGAAACAAATATTCCTGTGTCACCCACTTAGGCAGGTGGGATCTTACCAAGGAGACATGGACCTTTCCAAGCCAGCACGCAGGAGAAAAGTTGGGTCGTCCTAACGTACTCACAAAAGTCATTAAAGTGGCGTGTGAACTGGTAATGACCAGACATGGGCTCCATCTATGGCTACCCCTACCAGGATGACAAAAAGACACAGGATGCTTGGTCTGTCCCACAAATAAAACCTTTAAAACTACTAAGAGAAATACAAATTCTTGGAACTAAAAATAAAAATACCCAGTTTTTAATTGAGAAAGCTGGTATACAAGCGGTCTGTCTTCAACTGGCATGTATGGGGTGGGGGCCGAGGCTGGTAACCTCGGTCGGAGAGCAGCCTGGGCTTGGGTTAGACCCTGGATAATAAGGCAGGGACTTAGCACCCCTGTCTCTCAATTCGCCTGCCCTTTCGCTCTGGATACAGGCTTCTGTGCCCTGCATGGAGGTAACTGCAGAGCTGACAGCATCGCCTGGGTGCTATGGTCTGGGACAGGATTTAATGCACACAGGAGTGAGCTCACTATTCCAACATGTCTTCTGTTTCCTTTGAACAGAGGGTATCTATGATCTGAATTTATTTCTAGTAGGAAAGAAAACCATAGATTTATTAGTTGTTACAAATTCACTAACAGAAAATAAAGAGGCCTATGAAAGGAGGCAGTAAGAGGATCTGAGCTCGGGCACCTGGGTGGCTCAGTCGGTTAAGTCTGACTCTTGATTTGGGCTCAGGTCATGATTTTGGCCCCGAGTCAGGCTCCATGCTCAGTGGAGAGTCCGCTTGGGGATTTTCTCTCCCTCTGCCCCTCCCCCTGCTTGCATGCGCACACACTCTCTCTAAAATAAATAAATCTTAAAAAAAAAAAAAAAAGGCTCCGAGCTCTTCTGGGTGGGGCATCAGGGAGGACTTAACCCAAAGTGGATTGGGTCAGCATTGGAAAAGACTGGGACAAAGAATAGACAAGACAAAAGGACTGCAAGCAAAAGAAAAGTAGCAAAGTAGCACATGTTAAAAATCCATGGCCTGGGAAGGAGCATGAAAGGTGCAGCATAAGCGGGAGGGGTGTCGGTGGGCAGAAGTGAGAGGTGGGAATGGGCACCGGAGCACAAAGAGTGAGCCGATGTCAGTGGCCCCCTCTACATGTCTGACCGTCTCGCCACACCATCCCTCTGAACCTGGACCAACCAAAGACAAGAATCCTCTTGAAGTCAGGAATCATTTAATGAACATATGCCTTGTAAATAGCAAAAGACATAGAAACTGGTGGTGTGTCCAATTGCACGCTTGATAAAGGAATGAGAGATGTGGCAAAGGAATTGTATTTAGTCCAAGATTAGATGAGAAGCCCTTTCAGGATTGGATCACACTGTAAGTAGATTTCAAGGAGGTGTAAGGAATGGGGACAGTAAGAGGGCACTTTGTTGAAGCAACTGGTGTGTGGGGTTTGTGTAAGTATCTGAAAATACAGGGGATGACCTAGCTGAGAACGCACTGTTTGCCACCATCCCCAGAGGCTCCTGGGATGGACTCCATTATTCTGATGTCATGTACGACTCTTGTTTGTACGATTGTGTCTTCCATTGTTTGAAGGAAAGTAGATTTTTTTTTCTGCTTAATGGTTTTGAATATGAGATGAAGTATATATATATGCATATATATATGCATACATATATGTATATATATATGACCCTTATTTGTCCTTTATTAGCTGTGCTGATTCATCTCTTAGTACTTGAGTTTTATTTCTTCATTGAGTAAATATATTTATTGAGAGCCCCTGTGAGGAAGGTACTGATCTAGGCTCTGGGTTTCTTTGCTCTGGCAGCCCTACCAGAGTAATAAACTTGATGTTGGACCACATTCTTTGTGTCCATGTGCCCACACCATTGTTTTCTTGCTGGACTTTGACTTGTTCCCAAGAGCAAGATCACAGCATTTATGGAATGGGATTACTTTATTAGTGGCTTGACTTGTTTTGCCGTTGGGTTGTATCAGAACGTTGGGTTTGGGAGTCATTACCTGGATCCCACTGAGCCATTTATGTAATGCACTATGTATAGGGCATGAATTAAATACCCTTTGTTACTCAAAATAGGAATTCCAAACCCTGTGTAACCCTAATGGCTTCAGAGAGGTGTCCCCAACTTATGTCAAAGGAAAAATCATTTTGAAACTAGAGTTTTATACTAGCCAAAATTATATTTTAATGTAAGGACCTAAAAAGTGATTGTCTGGTATTAATCAGCACAATTAACAACCAGAAGATTTGCAAGAAAAAAGAAAAAGACACCCACCAAAACACTATTTTGGAAATAATATTTAATAAGAAAACATGTAAATAAAGCCAGGAAATGATTCAGGATGAAAGGTAAGTAAGAATGAACAACAACCTTAATTAGGTCTGTCACCGTCTCAAAAATAAACCAAGCCCTGACTGAAGAGAAAGAAAATGGAGAGTATTAACACCGGGGCTAAGGAGTAGTGAGGAGAGAATGCAGATGAGCTCACAAAGTTACTTGTCCTTGGGGGACGACGGGAATACACATGTTAAAATGTTGACAAAGAAGGAGAGAAAGAAGCATAGAGTAAGGTTTACAAATTGAAATAACGATTTCCACAGAGACTGCACCATTAACTAACTGGAATTAAAATTAAAACTTAATAGGGGGCACCCGGGTGGCTCAGTTGGTTGTGTGTCTGGCTCTTGATTTCGGCTCAGGTCATGATCTCAGTGTTACGCAGTCCAGCCCTGCGTCAGGCTCCGTCCTGGGCATGGAGTCTGCTTGAGATTCTCTCCCTCTCCCTCTGCCCCTCCCCTCTCATGCTCTCTCTCTCAAAATAAATAAATAAATAAATAAAACTTAATAAAAAAAATTGAAATAAAGATGGCATAAGTTAGCCAAAATAAAACATTCAAAGAATACACATAAAGGGCAAAACCTGAAGACACAAAGTGTTTTCTTTTAATCTACTTAACATGTTGTTGACAAAAGGTTGTTTGAGTGTTGAAGGAAAGTTGGGAAAATTTTGTCATGCAAACTGTAATCTAATCAGACAATTTTATCTCAGTCAGTTAATTAGAAATAGACTGTAAGACAAAGAGCATCAGCAGAACTGGGATTTCGTCACTGAAGGGCGGCAGGATGCGCCACCCCACTGGGCCACTTCAGCATGTGCGGAGCTGGAGCTGACTCAGGATAAGGTTTTTTCCTCCCTTCTACCTGCCTGAGAGAATTTGGAAAGGGGCCCTGCACCAGGAGGAGAGAGATTACCAGAGATAATGGAGAGACTCATCTGCCTGGCAGGGCAAACACTGGGGACCAAACATCCGCTCTTCTCATCCTCCTGTGAAGCACCTGCCGGCCCTTTGGAGCCTCAGACACCCGCCCCTCTCCTTAGCTCAGAATGGTCTATAAGCCTCCAGCTGCCTCTGTGGCTCGTTTCCTTGTGGGGTCCTCATACTATGAAATTAAATTTGTTTTGCTCCTGTTAAGCTGTCTTTTTATTACAAGGGGTTCTCAGCCTGAAAACTTCAGGACCCTGAAATGTACAACAGTTCTAATTATGTATTTCCTAATAGTAATAAAAATATATTATTTGTTATCATTTTATATTCCTTTGTATTACTTAAAATAGTGTGATGTATTATGTCGCTTATTTTTATCTCTTTTTATATATATATACTTATATATATATAAATATACACATAGATATATTTGCAATATTTATATTAGAAATTGGGGAAAACTGAATGGGAAATTTGACAAATTCCTTCTTATGTTTCAAGATTTTAGCATTTTTCACTTATTAAACAGACAAAATAAAGAAAAAAATTCAGAAAATATTTTTTAAGTTGACCGCCAAAGTTAAAAAGGTTAAATAAAAAACTTTACGTACTACTTAGGAAAATGTTACCTTCCTCTCGAGCACACCTGGAACGGTTGTATACTGGGTTCTGCAGAAAGAGTAAAGCATTTCGCAAGGTAGTTCACAGATTTGACTCTGGCCACTTCCTTCCTATAAATTTGCATCACCAGATTTGCCTCAGCCTTTGAGGAACCCAGGGAGCGAGTCTGCCTCAACCTGAAACATTGTCCTGCCATTCAAGGCAGAGCAGACCCACAGTGCTTAGGAAAACACTGGGCGCCAAGTGCATGACTGAGAGTGCTCCTGAACCTGAGAAATGTTCTACTGTGTGTGGGTGTTCTCATGTTTTGTGAAATCGGGATAATACCATAGAATATAGTTTTACGTCCAGATGTGTTTTCTTACTTAATATCATTGCATAATACTTTTTTCATCCCAACATCCTATCCCCTATCCCAGCTCCCACCACAGCCGGCAAGTTCCCTGGGCCCCCTCCAGGCTAGAAAGCCAAGGCCCGCTTCTGAATATCAACCATGCTGTAAACACCCACAGAATGAATTTTAAAATCTGCAATCGTCACATGCTGTGTTCAGGCCTCAGTGGTAGTAGAATACAGGATGTCTCTTCTATCCCCAGGGAAATGAAGGATGAGGATGAAGCCACAGTGGTTTTCACTTTTCTGAACACAGTTGATCCCTTTTCCCCACTTCTCACCCACCCCAAGAACCAGACCGAATTCTTCCCCTTGTGAACTTGGGGTGACAAGCTAAGCCCTGGATCCGTCTGTACGGAGAATGTCACAGGACCCGTGCAATGCAAATCTCCTACTCTGGTATCTAGATCCTGAAGCCTTCATGAGAAATAGAGAATCATGCCTTGTAGTAGCAGGAAGAGAAATCAGTAAAGATCTCAGACTCAGACCTGCAGGATGTTAGGGTCTTGTGAAGGGCGGAGCAGAGGAAGATGAAGTGTTTTGGAAGATGACAAGGCAAAAGCAGTGGCTAGAGTCACTTGTCGAGGGCTGGCTGTGTCCAGCTTTGATGTCCTTCAGGCCAGGAGTGTGTCCTTATGAAATAATTTGAGACTCCTCCCATCAATGTCTATAACTTTCAGTTTCATCAGCCAGAGAAACTGAACAGTTTCCTTCCTGTAAACATCTTAGTCACAATGAAAAATTACAGCCAAGTTTTTTTTCTTAATTTTTTTTTTTGTTGTTGTTGCTGTTAAAAGAAAAAAATGGTCTGTAGCTGCAAGGAGTTACGGGCCTGAAATTTTCTTACCCGGCAAGCAGATGTGGATCAGCAGATACCAACTTAAATGTGGATCAGCAGATACCAACACCCTTAACCCGGGCTCCAGTTTCAAAGGGGAGCGGTGAGTCATCCAGCCACTTCTCCCCGCTTTCTTTCTCCTTCAGGGGCCCCCTCTGGCAGCAGGCGAGGGACCATCGAAGTCTGTCATTACCAGCACTTGAGCCCACCTCCTGGATGGAGGAAGTCGGCTGTAAAGATCCTTTGGCTTCAATGCCCTGCCACGCACATGCTAGGGGCCTGATAAAGGGACAAAATCATAACAACTACGTGAATCCTTCCTAGAGTATTTGTAAATGAATTGTGCACTATTTGTCTGCTTGCCTATGCCTGGAATCCTTCCCTTCAGTGACTGAATTTCAGTTTTATTCTTGCCATTCTCAGTTATACAGAGAAAACAAGTGTGTAACGTGTGTAATTGCCTTATATAAATACGATAACCAAGTCTTTCAGAATTTGAAAAAACACTAAGCCTCTAAAAGGGTTGAAGGCCTGATAAATACTTTTCCTTGTTTTTTTTTTAATCCTACGAAGGGCATGGGATACACCCTGGAGAATCTGAAGATGCCAAATAAATGGAAGGAATCAGCAGGCAGTATTGTAACCTGCTGTGCGATCTTCACGAAGGATGAGGCCATGACTGGCAGGGGGACTCTCAAAGATCAGCTACATCTGGCATATGTTGTGAAGTCATCTAAAGGAGAAAAAACTTACTGCATTAATCCACACCAGGGTGATGGAGAAGAAGTTGAAGTCTGAATTGGGAAACCATCTGGATAGTTCCATCAAAGCAGCAGTAAGTCAGCGAAAACCAAGGAGGACCTGCCAGGGTGACACAGACATCTGTGGGTTTCCGTGATTCTTTATTACAGATTTTAACACTGCTGAGGTGGGTGCATCAGGCTGGTCTTAAGGTAAAGGGTAGAGAGGGACCTTAGGGAGGCTATTACTCACCAGTTAAAGAATTGCTCTATAGGAATGATCTCTTTAAGAGAATGCACACAGAGGGCGCCTGGGTGGCTCAGTTGGTTAAGCGACTGCCTTCGGCTCAGGTCATGATCCTGGAGTCCCGGGATCGAGTCCCGCATCGGGCTCCCTGCTCGGCAGGGAGTCTGCTTCTCCCTCTGACCCTCCCCCCTCTCATGTGCTCTCTCTCGCTCATTCTCTCTCACAAATAAATAAATAAAATCTTTAAAAAAAAAAAAAAAGAGAATGCACACAGAATAATAAAGGCAAAGTGAAGGGACTATCCTAGGAGACAAATATGGCAGGGTTATGAAGCTGCTGATTATATAAGAGTCAAGATGATAGCAGCGTGCAAATAGTTTTTATGGATTGAAATACTCCTTCCAACTATAATTAAGCAGAGTCGACAGTCTTGAATGTTTAATCATATGCTTAACTGTTGAATGTATTTCCATCCCAGGCAATAGCAGCCAATCTATTTCTTATTCTGATGACACGTCACAACCAGAATCCAAGCTTGGTTGGAAATGCATTATTTAAACGTGAATAAATGACTACTGATACAGTTCAGTTGGGCTTAAAAAGATTGTATCTCACATACACAAATATCGACTATTTTTCTTTGGTCATTGATCATTGTGGCAAAAAATAGATAATCATAGTTGATTAAATGCCAGACTTGCCTAATGAATCTTTTTCTATAGTACTTTCAGGGAGCTATCTTGAGAGAATGTGCATTAATAGGGCCCCCAATCCATACCCTGCCAAGTGGGAAGACTTCACCACCATCGAGAGTCAGAAGATAGTCCTAGTTTTTTGCATTCGATCACCTGCCAAAGTTCCAGTTGGCAAGTCAAGACTTCTAATTCCGTGTGTTGGAGAAGAAAATTGAGCAAACATTGGAGGGCTTGCCTTACGTAACTTGAACAACCCATTCACAATCATTCCTGAAGTTTATAATATTGATCTTGGAAATCTTGTTTGCTCTCTAGATAGAAGAATAATAAATTTAAATATACCTTTAACCACTTAAGTACCAAGGAAAATAATGATAGTAAAAAAGAGAAAAAAAGAAAGAAAAAAGAAAAACAAAGCCCACCTTGCATAGCATTGAAATTGCAGACGGATGACCACTGCAAGCCAGAAACAACAACTGCTTTTCATTGTAACAAGTGTGCACTGGGCTGAGTGGCCAACTCAGTGTTCATTTCCAAAAAACTAGTGCTGTGTTCCAAGAAATGGGAGAGACATGCTGGTAGACCCCCATGCGTCCCTGAATGCATCAGTCTCAGGGCTGTATTGCTAGAGCTGTGGCCTTGAGCGTGAATAAACAGGACTTGTCAGTGTCGGAGCTCTAGGAGACAGCGTGCCAGCAGAAACCCTGGGAGCAGACTGGCTCGCCTTCACGATCCTCTCTCCACAGAGGCCTGGGATTGCATGAGTTGCATCAGAATGCTTTATGAAGAGAAAGTTGCCTCTTCTTTAGAAGGAAGTGTGAGAGGCAAGGATGGGAAACAAATCCATGGAGCCCGTGGAGTCCAGGGAGCCTCCTCCTCAGACCAGAAATACTTAAGAGTGGTGTGAGCTTGGGACGCCTGGCTGGTGCAGTCGGTTGAGCATCTGACTCTTGGTTTCGGCTCAGGCTGTAATCTCAGGGTCATGAGATTGAGCCCCGTGTCGGACTGTGTGCTCAGCGTGGAGTCTGCTTGAGATTCTCTCTCTCTCTCTCCCTCTGCCCCTCCTGCTCATTCTCTCTCAAATAAAAAAATCTTAAAAGAAAAGAGTGGCGTGAGCTGACATGACGCAGGGCAGTCACCTTTGTGACTGGACCTTACTTGTCTGACTTCTCATCGATGTGACCAATCTACCAGAACCCAGGAAAGCACCTTCCCATGGAAGTGCATCAGCAATAACAGACTTCTGTATGAAAGGAACAACAGTAACAATGGAACGCAGCCTGAAAGAAACTGTACAACTACTTAGAGCGACATAGTAGGACAAAGGAGAATATAAGCATGTTCATTACAGACATAACTGTAACACAGGATATGAAAATTCATCCTACGTAGGATTACTGTTGTTTCAAATGCATTTGAGGACATCCATGCATTTTAGCATTTTTATCCCTTAAGTCCATTTTTCCCTCTCCATTTGCACTCATAAGATGATCATAAGGTCTTAAACAAATAAAATAGGCTACAGAATATTGATTAGTGTAGGGTGCCATTTTCAGAAAATATTATGTGTGTCCTATGTAGTGAAAATCGGGAAGGGCACATATGTGATACAAATGGATTTCAGGCAAGTTACATTTTGTTTCAGTGATCTGTGCTCTGGATTTAGTCATTTTTGCTAAGATAATTGTATATTAATTGCATAAAAAGAAAGTTAAAAAAAAGGGAAAGAAAGAGAAGAAAAGATAAAAAATTGCAGCTGATACAGTTTTGCCACGCTGGTCCACTGCAATCTCATCCCCTTCCTTGTGTATAATATAATACTCTCCTTTCACACAATGACTCACTGGTATTTCAATGACCTATTAGGCCGGCCTTCATATTTGTGGGACATAGCAGGAGTCTGGCAAATCCAAGTTTCAGGGCAATATAATCAGAACTAATAAAATCATGCAAGTATAAAATGCAGCTTACTCATTTCATTTCCAGGTGTTTGTGTGTGGTTTTCCTTCTGCCTGGATTTCCCTAGACCCTAGACCCTTAAACTCTTGTCCTTTTCCCACGTGTCTCTGTGTATGCGGCCGGACATCCTTTGACCTCAGTTTATATATTACTTCTTGCCTAGATTAGATGACCCTCAGGTGTGTTTCTTTGGACCCTGTGAAATTCTCATCTTGGTACTTGGTGTTATTTTGTTGGGCAATTGTATTTATTGGGAGCACACTCTGAGGAGGTCCTGAGTTAGTAACTTGGATAAAGTACTTTAAAAGAAAGACAGGGCACTCCTACTCCTGAAGCTTATAGTGTGGATGAAATGACAATTAATAATTATAGTAGTGGGGCGCCTGGGTGGCTCAGTCATTAAGCGTCTGCCTTCGGCTCAGGTCATGGTCCCAGGGTCCTGGGATCGAGCCCCACATCGGGCTCCCTGCTCAGCGGGAAGGCTGCTTCTCCCTCTCCCACTCCCCCTGCTTGTGTTCCCTCTCTAGCTGTCTCTCTCTCTGTCAAATAAATAAATAAAATCTTTAAAAAAAAATAATAATTATAGTAGTCACAAGTGGTAGAAAAGAAAAAACCAAGATCTTATACAAGTAAATACAAAGAAGACTTCTAGCTTAAGAGAGGGCCTAAGGGAGGATTTCCTGAGAAGGAGACATTAATCGGGAACCAGAGGACGAAAAGGGTCGACCAAGTTAAGTTTGTGAGAGTCCTTCAGCAGAAGGAAGCAGTGTATTGAAGAAACTGAGTAGAAAGCAAAAGGAAGACACTTGAGAGACTCGGTAGACAATGAACCCATTGCCGTGTTCACAGGTATTCTTGTGGATGCTACATGGTTCTCTCCCTCTGCCAGGAAACCAAGACAGAAAACTTCCTGAGGTCAGAAATGTCAAATTCACCAAGGGATACTCACTATATGCATTTGATTAAATGACAATTGGGAGTTATTTTTGTGGAAGATGAAATGAGACGCTATTTTTTTTTTTTTAAGATTTTATTTATTTGCGAGAGAGACAATGAGAGACAGAGAGCATGAGAGGGAGGAGGGTCAGAGGGAGAAGCAGACTCCCTGCTAAGCAGGGAGCCTGATGTGGGACTCGATCCCGGGACTCCAAGATCATGACCTGAGCCGAAGGCAGTCGCTTAACCGACTGAGCCACCCAGGCACCCGAGATGCTATTTTAAGGCTCAAACACAATAATATGTGTTAATGAAAATGGAGCAAAGGAGGGATGAGAAGAAAATATTTAAGAGAAAATGCCCTTGTGAACATGTGATCACTAACCCAGATCTTTCTCTACAAAATCCCGAAAGGTCTTACCCCACTGAACTTCTCTATAGTAGTCTAGACCTTGAGATATTCTTTAGAAATGGCAGAAAGCGCTGTTTAAAGAGTAGAAAGATTAGTGAAAATCTCTGGAAACTGAGGTGCAGAGTGTTAAATCCTTGTGAAAGTCTAAGTAAATGAAGTATTGTGAAATATTACAATGGAGAACCATGCTAGTTGGGATGATTTAAACAGTTGGTTAGTGCTGACTGTCGGATGCTGGGCCATGAGCTGGTTTTCTCCCCTCTTTGTTTTTCTCCCAGGAAAAGAGTTTTGAAGGTATGAGGTGATTTGGAGACTCCACCCATCAATGTTCGAAGCTTTAGATATTATTAGGAAAACCGCATTTTCCTTCCTGCAAATACGTTTTTTCTTTTTTTTTTAAGATTTTGTTTATTTGACAGAGAGAGACACAGCGAGAGAGGGAACACAAGCAGGGGGAGTGGGAGAGGGAGAAGCAGGCTTCCCGCGGAGCAGGGAGCCCGATGCGGGGCTCCATCCCAGGGCCCCGGGATCATGACCTGAGCCGAAGGCAGATGCCCAACCATCTGAGCCACCCAGGCGCCCCTTCTGCAAATATCTTAATCAAAATGAGTAAGATGATAGCAGAAATACCCTCTTTTGGTCTTGATACACATTCGTAGCTGATAAGAGTTACATTAGACCTTTCTCATCCACTAAACTTAAAGGTGAGCCAGTAGAAACCAAAGTCCTTATTTTAGACCTAAATGGGAAGGTGAGTTACCCAACTGCTCGTCTCTCCTTCCTTGTTCTCAGAGTGGCTGTGGCAGGCAGCGACCTTGGGAGAAGCAAGGAATCTGGTGCTCTCAAAACCTAAACAAAGTTATTTGCTTCTATTGGCAAACTAACGTTCCTCTATCCAGTTCCAAGGCATGGCTGTGTTCTCCTCCCACCCACTGGACTCTTATGTGTCCAAAAACAGGAATCTGGTGCTCTCAAAACCTAAACAAAGTTATTTGTCATTACCCCCACTTGACTGCACCTCCTGGGTGCAGGAAGTCTGAGCTTGAGGTTTCAGTAAATGTGACACATTCTCCTAATTATTAACACCTGGCATTCCTGGAAACTAACAGAAGCACAACATCATCATAAATATGTGAACCTTCCTGGCATATTTATAAATGAATTTTTCACTGGTTACTTTCTTGACTATGCCTAGGATCCATTATTTCAGTGATTGAATTTCATTATTAGCCTTGCTTTTCTCAATTACACACAGGAAACACAAGCGAGTAATGAGCTCATATGACCACAACAATAAAACTTTCATATTCCCAAAGAGCACTGAGGTTGTGAAAGGGCTGAGGATCTGGTAAACACTTCTCTCTTCTGTTAGGGATAGGGAATGCACTCTGGTGAACTGTAATGTCAAGAAGTCAAGTGAATGGAACTCATCAGGAGTAGGTATTGTGATAAGCTATTATCTGACTGGACACAGGGTCCCCAAGTAACAGCTAAACATGGAGATCGTCCACCGTCATCTGAAGGAAGAAACTGATAGGGTTAATTCAGGCTAGTGACATGGAAGAGAAGATGAAGTCTGAATTTAAACTGTTTTACTTCACTGAAGCATGAATAAGTCAGGGAAAAGCAAGGACGATCTGGCACGAGTCCTACAAAAACCTGTGTGTTTTCATGACTCTTTATCACAGACTCTAGTGCTGCTTATGAGGATGCAAAGGGCTGGTCCTAAGAGTAGAGAATAGGGGTGCCCAGTGACTCAGTCTGTTAAGTGTCTGGCTCTTGAGTTTGGCTCAGGTCATGATATCAGCGTCATGGGATTGAGCCCTGAATTGGGCTCTGAGCTCAGTAAGGAGTCGGCTTGAGATGCTCTCTCTCCATCCCCCTCTGCCCCTCTGCACACCCTCCTCCCAACCCCGCGTGCACGCTCTCTAAAATAAATAAATCTTAAAAAAAAAAAAAGAGTAGAGAGGAACGTTAGGGACCTCAGAGAGGGTCCAGTAAAAAACCCTGCTGAGGGGCGCCCGGGGTTAAGCGTCTGCCTTCTGCTCAGGTCATGATCCCAGGGTCCTGGGATCGAGCCCTGCATCAGGCTCCCTGCTCTGCGGGAAGCCTGCTTCTCTTTCCTCTCTTGTCATGTCTCTGTCAAATAAATAAAATCTTAAAAAAAAACAACAACAACCCTGATAAATCAGGTTGAGGCTTGGTTTTGGTGTGGGTAGGATGGGTCTAGAGTTGTCCATTGTGTGATGTTTACCCCTCACGTGCAGCCTCCCTGCTTGGTTAGGTGGTTGCCCAGGTTGGAAAGATGTGTCTCATTGTAGTGACATCCACTAGCCAGCACTGTGCGCTCTCTCATCCTTCTGCTCTGTGCTCAACCCCATAGCAGCTGCTGGGCCTCGCTTGATCTCAGCCCCAATGTGTGCAGATCCCAGGACTCAGCCGGTGAATGAGGCCCCGTCTGCAGAGCTCTCTTCTGTCCAGATGCCAGCTCTTTGGGTGCCACACAAACTGATGTTTACCGCCGTGGCCGGTGTGGCTGCCAGGCTCTGCTTTGACACCTGTTCCCCAGCTGCAGCCGTGAAACCCACCCCGGGCCCCTGCGGTGCTTACTGCTGAGTCGGCTTCCCCTCAGGGGTCTTATCCTTGTGTGGCCTGAAGCCTGAAGCCTGAAGCTGTCACCTCCCGTCCTAGGACGGAGTCATGGTGTTGCTTCTGGGGGGAGGCTACTCCGTAATCCCCAGAAACAGAGTCAGCTGCTCTATTGTAAATATTGACTTTAGGAATTTAATTTCTTTAGGTGATATTTGCTGTCACGTAGGGTAGATGTCACTCACTCTTTTCTAACTTTTTGCTCTTTGCATGTCCCTCTTTGGGTCACGTGGGTCTGGAATCCACACACGTAAGAGGATAGGAAATACTGTTGAAAAATTAATAATGTGGTGTACCTACGGATCAGGGGGATGGGACTAGATTTGTCACTGTAGCTAGAGATAGGGAAGCTTCTTGGAAATATTGGCCCCTCTGTATAAATCACCAATGGTGCTTCCTCCAGAGAAACCAATGCCATGAATGCTCCCCTTCGGAGGGACAGAATCGCAGAAAGGAGTTATTTTCAGGGAACCGAATAAACCTTTCTCCAGGGCATAGGATTCACTGATTTTCCGATAGGCTGTGGGACCAATCTGCATCACCTGAGGCTGGCCCCAGTGAGGGCCCTCTGGAAGTCGCAGTCAGCATGCAGACCCCCATGTCGGTGAGGTCCAGAGCACCCCACCCCCGCCGCCCCATGTGGCTCACAGCACACAAATCAACCACCCTCACACAGCTCACTCCTGGGTTAAAGAGACCACATCTGGCACTTTGGCAGATGATGCCCTTTGAAAAAGGACGTTTTATTTTTTTTTTTGCATTATAAATGTGTTAGTTGTAAAATGTAATATTCTTAGAAAATACAGAAAAATACAAGTATATTTTATAAAATAAAGAAATATAATCTACAATGCAGCCCTTAATATGCTGGGCTATTTCTACTGCATCTATTTTTAATAGAAATCCTCAGTTTTAACAATTCCACTAGGAAAGCCCATGAACTGATCCGGAGGGGAGTGCATCATATCAAATTCCACCTTTAAGTCAAAACCGACTGGCTCCTTCTTGCTTTTCCTAGCCTTGATGACCTTAAAGGAGAGATAAGAAAGAAACAATGAGATCCTAGGGTTTGCACTGAAGGTCTGCTGCTCTTCTTCCTTCCACCTGCACTGTGTCTCCAGCTCCGTCAACACCCCGTGTCCTCTCTCGGAGGATGCTCATTCTCTCTCTCCCATCTCCTGCACTGCACCACCCTCTTGTGAGCCCTCCTCATCTGGAGCCTAAAGGAGAGATTTCCTGGTGCCCCCACGGGTCCACTTGAACAGCTCCACAAGGATGGTGCGGAGGAACTGGGAAAGAAGGGAAGTCCTCACTGGAGCAGAAAAGTGACAGGAAGCAACAAAAGGTAAATATTTTTCCCAGTGCAACTGCTCTGGACTAAAGGTAGAAGTCGGGGATTCTTGCGTTAGGGGACCTGAAGAGTGGCACTGATGTGCTTGTACACGTCTGTACGCATGAATAGATCAGAATTTCTAGATTAATTATTTGCACTCAGTTTAATGTTGATTAGTGCATCAAGAATTCCATGGTGGACCTCTGTGAGTATGTGTGTGTATGTTCCTACGTGCCCGAGAAAGAGAGTGTGGTGTCACGTGGGCCAAGATGTGCACTGCACGACAGGGTGGTGCCTTTGGCTCTAAGATACAGTTACTCAGGGTCCTGGGACCCCCTCGGTCATCTGTGTCTGGTATGTGCTCTGTTGACCCTCTTCTTCGTTAAACTTGTTTTGATGCTTATTATACACACTTTCCGTTTTACTGCTGACCTCTGTGCTCACTTCTTTTTGTTCCTGCATGGTATACTTCCCCTCAGGCCACTCTCAAAGACCAGTTTTTCCCAAAGCTGCACCCTGATGTGTCTGTTCTGCCCACTGAGCCCAAGAGTCTGAGTCTGGAGCCCAAGCACCTGGGCCAGCACAGCGATCTCGGTTACAGCAGGTATACGCAGTGCCAAGCAGGGCTACCGCCCACCTTTCAATGATAGTGATAATCAGTATCTCCATCAATGAAATGGGAATAACGACTTCAGTATCTTCGTCACTGTCTCAGTTCCCAGCACACAGTAAGCGCTCAGCTAAGTGTTCTCTTATTCGTTTAAATACACATGTTGTTATGTTATTATTTCTCTTGGGCAGTATCATTCACACCCATGACTTTAAGAATTATCCTTAAACTGCCAAGTACTGCTGTTGCTTGCTGTCCCTGTCTCCAAACCTGGCCTCTCCCTAATGCATCCCTCCAGAGAGTTACTAGCATACTTTTTGCCAAGATGTCAAAGTCATCAGGCATTCTTCCGCATAAAATTTTTCAAGTGGTTACTTGTTTTCACAAGGAATTTTCCATTTCTGTTTATTTCTGACAAAAGAAATACACCAAATACACCCCCTGACTCCTGTTTTTACTCCCTGGCCTCACCTTCCCTCCATCTCTACATCTATGGCATTTCAGTTATACAGAAATCATGTTGTCTCACACTTTCGGGGACACACATGCATCATTTCTTTTGCCTAGAACTCTTTCCAATGTCTACTTTGCTAAGAAAAATAGTACCTACTGCAGACTGATTTCCGTTTTGGTGTTCAGTAGTTAGAGAATGTGTATGGTCTTGCTTAACCACGCACGGTCTTACCTCAACCCAATGATGTAGAGACTGTGGCCCTTTCAGAGGACCAGTCAACTACATCCCCAACGTCAGGCAAGTGGTGACTGCTGAAGGCCAGGATTCTAATCAGGTCTGTCCTATTCAAAGCCCTGCTCTCAACCATTATGAGAAGTAGCCTCCCTGCCTTCCTAATGTCTTCAAATATTTCCTTATTTAGCGTAAGTATCTTATCCTTTTGAAATCTCTGTGAATGTCATTTCCTCATAGCCTTTTAAAAATCCTCCACTTAAAAATGAATGCAAGGCATGGCTGTGTTCTCCTCCCACCCACTGGACTCTTATGTGTCCAAAAACAGGAATCTGGTGCTCTCAAAACCTAAACAAAGTTATTTGCCTCTATTGGCAAACTAACGTTCCTCTATCCAGTTCCCACCTGGATGAAGCTGTGAGTTCCACATGTCAGTTTCAGCTTCTGGTCAATTGTTTTCAGTTGAAAACAGAAGAGTCGAAGTTTATCTCCTTTCTCACACCTGATGTTATGCCATCTCTCGGTCCCCACGACCTCCATCGTTCCTGTGTTATCCTGTATTTCATACACTGTCGTCTTCCTATTCACTTTTTTCTGCAACAGAAATGCAACATTCAGTTTCTGAAGTCATAGCAGTGACTTTCATGTCTGAGGAAGCACCTGGTGGCACAGGAAATCCAAGACATAAAAAAGCAATTATAGGCACAAATAAACACACAGCTTTGGCAAGGTCTTGTCAGAGAACTTTCTTTTTATTATCCTGCTTTTGTATTTTCTTCCCCTTTCTTGTTCTAGATATTTTCTATCTGGCAATTCTAGCACAATGAGTTTTCTTCCTATTTTCTACTGCTTCACCACAAGGGAAGCGTTGATTCCTTAAAACAACTGGAATCAGAGGAAGGAGTCGGAGCTCTGGTGGACTCCTTTAGCTCCTGTCCTTATGCAGAAAGGAATGGACATGCCCATGACTATTCATCAGCCGATTAGAAAGAACCTATATAACAAGTAAGGTTCCAGTAACTAATTCCTTTTTCAACCAACTCCATTTACCCATCCTTCTCCAAATCTTATCTCCACTGACCAGGATCCTGCAGTTCACTTTCTTAAGTTATAACTCAATTCTATAAGTGCATTTTTAACCATGGTCTCTGAAAGACAGTGTAAGAAAGGAATGGAAGTAAATTAAGGGGCTATCCCGGAAGACAGGCATATGGGGCTATGAAGCATATAAGATCATATGAGATCCTATGAGATACCAGGGGAGTTCATGACAGTTTGTAAATTCTGGGGAGAACTGAATGCATCATACTAACCAGTACCCTGAATTTGGACATGACATATCAGTAAAACTGTCCATGCCATCCCTCCCCGCCTTTTGGGGATATAATGGAATTAGATTGCCATGTCTTCCAATTATCATACAATATGAAACCTTAGTCTTCAATAAACTGTTCATAAATAATGTGTTAAATAAATAGGTTAGAGGAGACAGCCTTGAATGATTATATTATTTGCCTACATGTTGAAGGTATTCACATTCAGGAGAATACAAGCCAATATATTTATTACTCTGAATATGTGTCACAGCCAGAATTAATCTTTGTTAGGGCAATCTATTATTCAAAGTAAAAAAAAAAAAAGATTTATACAGTCGTGGAGGAGCTCAGAGATACAATTATGAGCATGTGCATACTCATTTATACCCTGTGCTGTCCTTGCTCACGGAGGTTGAAAATAATCATTACTGGTGAAATAACAAGGTTTCTAGGGACTCTTTTTCAAAGAACTTGCATGAAGGTATCTCGGGTAGAAGACTATCAGGTCACCAGTCCCGTTTCCTGCTGTGTGGTGCACTTGACCTCCACTCTGTAGTCAAGACAGTGGGCTGGGAGCCGGGCTCCACCCCAGAGTCAGTACACAGAGCTTGGCAAGTGAAAACACTCAATTTCAGGTGTGGACAGAGAAAATAAAAACAATTTTAAGGGATTACCTCATGTAACAGAAATAATCCATACACAAATGTTCCTGATGCTTGCTTGTAAAGATTATCAATCTTGGGAGTTTCATTTGCTCTTTTGATGATGCTGTTTGGGACCACAATCAATTGGAAAGGATCGGCTTCGTACACAGATGAGGCTTTGTTTATCTCGAGGATTCCTTTGCATTCATAGTAATCTAATATGGTAATGATATTCTCTTTTGTGAATTTCTCTTTCAGGTTGCTGTTTAAAACCTTCACATGGAAAAACTGACTGGGAGTGGCCACTGTAGCATGAAACATTCTGCTTCTCCCCTCTTCTGGGGACTCGTATTCAAATGGCTCCGTTGCTTTCAGTACCAGGACAGTCAGGGGGCCCTGCTGAAGCACACGTCCTCTAGGACCAGCTTGATGTTGGCCCTTCATCATCTGGTTGTGTGTTGGACAGAAACAGGGAAACAAACTTACAAGTCTGGGCAGGGAATACCAGTCAGGTCATTTTCTCATGCGTGAAACCTCAATTATAACACTGGGACCACAACGACCCTCACAGATATTTGGAGCTGGAGCCAGGCTAGAAATGAATCGCCCAACAGAAAGGAAAAGCTAACGAACCAGTAGCTTATCTAGCCAAAGTATAAGGTAGCAGGCAGCGGCCTAGGAGTCCAAACACCCTCACTTCAACAGAAGCGTCTTTCTGAATTAGAGCCGGATCCTCCGCAAGAGCGGCACAGAACTGCGCTGCCCTCAAGTACCAAAGGAACAGATTCAAATATTTCATTCAAATATATCCTCCACCCATTCAGTCTTTTTTTTTTTTTTCTTAAAGATTTTATTTATTTATGTGAGAGAGAGAGAGAATGAGAGAGAGAGCATGAGAGCGGGGAGGCTCAGAGGGAGAAGCAGACTCTGCCGAGCAGGGAGCCCGATGCGGGACTCGATCCCGGGACTCCAGGATCATGACCTGAGCCGAAGGCAGTTGCTTAACCAACTGAGCCACCCAGGCGCCCTCCACCCATTCAGTCTTCAACGATTAAAGAAAATAGGAAGTGTGAACCAACCACGCGGAGGGCACTGGAGGTGGGGACCAGCGCCCACACAAGCCACAAAGGGTTCTCAGTGTATCTGGGGCCCCGGTGAGGGTCCAGCTCATGTCACGTCTGCGCAAGACACAGCGCTGTTAGTGGCTCCAAAGTCCCTATCCTACTTGGCTCCGCAGAGGATGCGTGCCTGGAACCAACAGCCACAGCATTTCTCCAACGGAAGAAAGGAGGACAGGTGTGTTCACCTCTAATCCCCTCTCTCACCGCGGCCTGGTCTGTATGAGCAGCGGCCGAATCCCGTCAGGAAGGGGAAACCACCCCGCGTGGCGGGCAGGGATGGGTGTTGGGGTCCTAGACGTGGAGGGGCATGGAGCCAAGCCATTCACCCCCACAGGCCAGAGGTACCTGAGACGCGTCTGGCCTGGGGTAGTGCACACGGCGACCACCATCGTCCTTTATGTGGCTGTGGCCTCTCCTCGTGGGACCACCTTACCCCCAGCAAGGGAAGCCCCTTTGCCCAAGCGCGCCGGGACGCCTGCCACCGACGGCCGGGGCGGGCCCTGGGCGCGAGGAAACCCGGCAAGGATGACGGGGCAGCGGTACCTCGGGGAAGGCGCAGAAGGGCGGAGCCGACGACGCGGTCTGGGGCCGCGGAAGGAAGCCGACCGCTGCGGACGTGCCGGCTCCGGGACGGCAGACCGCCTGGGTCTGCGGCTGGATCCCCTTGTTCTTTTTTGTCGCAGCCGTTCCTTTGGCGGCGGTTTTTCTTTTCTGAAAGTAGTGGAACGTTCCTGTTAGCGGTTTTCAGCACGAAGAGAAGCACCACAGTCTCACTACTTGGCCGCAGGTCCTCCCACCGGGAACGTGGCGGCCCGGGAAACTCCCGGGTGTCCCCGGCTGTCACCTGGAGACAGGCAGCGGGTGACAGCCCCCAGGGGGAGACGCTCACGGGCGCAGACGCCCCCCTGCTGGAGCCGCCCCTGCGTTGGGACGGGAAGAGCTCCAGCCTCCTGAAAATCGGGGTGCGCGGGGTGCGCGAGCCGCGTTGCCAGCCTGGCTGCGAACTCGTCTGTATGGAGGAGTGATGTCATCACGTTTCTGTCACCGAAACGTTTTCCACGTTTTTGCCTGGCACGAAGCAGATGACCCGAATGCCTCCATTTGGCCAATCTGCACGGACAGAAGACTGACCAAGAAGCAAGTGCCTGGCGAGCTCCTTCCTGGGGCCCGAAGCCTCCTGTCCCTCCCCAGGCTTACCTGAGACGCAGTGGTCCCCTCCGCTCTCTCGCACAGCAGAGCGCTACTTGTCGTGGGGGCACATGCCGAGGGGCCCACCCTTGCCTGCTGCGCCTTCTTCTTTGGAGTTTCTTCTGTTGTCTTCATTTTCTTTGCAACTGATACAAAAACAAGGAGGACACAAGGAGCCCAGAGCTGAAGCCTTGTCAAAGCTAAGTCCTCGCAGCTCCGCCGCGGATGCACCTACACTCGAGTCTGCCTGTCCTGCCTGAGCCAGCCTGGCCCGAGGGGACCGACGGCCCCACCACAGGCCGGGACACTGCGTCCTGCTCCTCAGGGGTTTCCGAACTCTCTCTCCGGGCAGTGAGCACATCCTCCCCATCCTCTGGATTCCTATGTGCTGCCATCCCACCCTTTCCCAGCCCTGTTCTCCCATCATCTCCTTAAAAAAAATCCAACGTTTTCATGATACTGACTGCTTGGTCATGTTCTTCAAAAGATCTATTAAAATAACAGAAACCAATGCAAGGAAATAGGATACAGATCGGTGAGGTGACAAAATGGCGACATTGGCCTTTGGGTTTTTTAAAATTTTGTTTCAACACGGTGATTTTACCCGGGGCAAGTTGTCCGCCTCTCTGAGAGGTAGGTTTTACGTGAAGCACACTGTACCTTTGTTACCAGAAGGCAGATGATCATGTGGCAAATAGTGTTAGAATAGGCACATTCATTGGTTAAACGTAATTATTTTAAAATAAGTGATTATTTTGTGACTTTCTAACATTTCCAAAGCACTGGAAGCCTCAGGCTCTCATGGGCTCCTTCTATCTTTCATTCTTTGTCCTCACGCCTAATACAGCCTTCAGCATAGATCAATCAATCAGTCCCCTTCCCAGGAAAGGGGATGCCCAGGGCTGTCAGCTTGTTGGCCCCTGCATCCTGCGTGGTCACCGCTGCGGAATCACGCACTGGCAAAGGGGTATGCCACCCCACCAAGTGCTCTTCTACTCAATTGGGGGAGGGGGGTCAGGGTGGAGCAGTCAGGTGTGGGATCTTCCTTATTACCTTTCATCTTCTCATTTCTAAGTTGCTTAACAATGTCATTAAGTGGTGGCATGTCCTTGAATAGGTCTATTAGCTTGTCCACACAGGCAGCCCCTGGGAACTTCTTTTCCATCAGGTCAGCAATCTTGACCTTGTTATATTCTTCTTGCATGTTGGTAGTCAGTCCCAAATCATGGGCCAGTAGGGACTTAACTATGCTAAACTGGTAGTCGTTGATGAGCTCCAGTCCTTTCAGCAGAATAATTCTCTTGTACTCACTCCCCATCTCTCCAGGTATGGCTGAGCCTGCAAGAGAAAAATACCATAGCGTTATACCTTTCTCCAGAAGATTTAAAAGTCCGGCTGTGTCTATGTGAGTGAGTGGCCCATGTCACGGTGTTGTCCTTGAGTGTGTGTGACAAAGAGGAACTTAATTTCCAGGTGTGTCACTGTGGGTTGAGAACTGCTGTATTCGGGACTTCTAAGAAATTCTTTGCTTTTAATAATGATAGTTGAGTTGGGTTGGGGTGGGGGTGGTGGCAGGAGGTCTGGAAAGAGGTCTTGTGTTGCCCTGTGTGGAGTGTGGGCTGCAGGGGGTCAGAGTCCCCACTCGCTCGCTCCCTCCTCCCATCCTGTGTTGGGGCTGAGGTCTCTCCCTGGATGTCCACCTGCTGGCTCTGGACTCTGTCACCTCTCACTCCCTGTGACTGTCCTCCCACTGTTGCCCTCCCTGCTGGGTACCTGCCCAGCACGCCTGACTCTTCCCTAGTCAGCCCTTCCCATGTCCTCTCTCCCTGGGGCTCGGGCCATGTTCTCCGTGTCCTCTGTGCCCTGGTCTACCTGCTCCCTCGTGCAGAACCATAGTAGCCCTGACTGGCCACAATTAAGAGTTGCTTGAATTTCCTCCTCCCGGCTAATTTCTCGACTGAGTTCTCTCTCCATAAGCCGTACTTCTAGCTGTCTCAAAATCCTTCGGTAGTTCCCCGTTTTCCTTAGGAAGTACTCCTGGATATTTAGCCCGGCTTTTAGGCCTTGAATAATGTCTCTTCCTGACTTCTCCCCTTTTCCATTTTTCATATTTAGGTTCCAGAAATACGCATTGCATCGTGCTATGTCAGGCTCTCTGCATGAAATGTACTTCCCCCCCCCTTTTTTTTGAAAGGTAAATCTAGAGAATACATGGTCTTCATGAAACTAGTATAATGTAATTCTGCCAAATTATGTACATGTGCAGACGTGTTCAGCCCAAATCCAATCATATTCTTATGTTGGATATTTTTACATAGTATCCTAAACTCTGAATCTAATTCAGCTTATGAAAATCAGTATTTGTGAAAAACGTCACTTTTGTCTTTTTTTTTCCTCCCATATCTTCCCCCAGCACATGACTCAGTAAGCAGAAGACGATTGTTAATAGCTTAGACTATGGAATTCAGAAGACTTAGCTCCTAGAATATAATCATGTGACCACATACTTCAATGGGTACAACTCGAATGTAAGTGAGTGATTTGTAAGATGAGATTGAAAGCTGTCCCACAAGAAGACAGAATGGATTCAGAAATAGAAGACAGAAAATGCATGTGAGACCTCTCAGGCCACAGGTCAAAGTGTCCACACCCATACGCTGTTTGTTGTTAAAAGAACAAAATATAAAATGAAAAGGAGAAAATATTGAAAGAAATAATGAGATACACTTCTTGGAATTCAAATAACATGGATATCCTCAGAGGGATTGACCAAGAGTGTGCCAAATAGGAGAGCAAAGGAAAAACCCACATCAGGACATAATGTAGAGGAACTGAAAAATATCCAAAACAGCAAGAAAAATTTGACTTCCAGAGAAAAAGAGTAGATCACTTACAAAGTTTCAAAATCAGATTTTCAACAGCAAAACTGGCATGGAGTACCTTCATATAGTATTTCACCCAAATTCCATATCTGCACTACTGAAATCTCCCCAAATTGTGAAAACAAAAGTTATGTGGGTGTGTGTGATTGCGCATGACGTGTGTGTATCAATTTGATGACAAATTTTGCTAGAAAAATATCTGATGTGAGACCTCAGGAGCCTGTGTAGAATTTTTTTTTTTTTCTTTTAAATTCCACCTTAATGCAAGTTCTCACATGTCTTGCTGATAGGGTTTTGAGCAGCATTGTTGGGGCCTGGAGCTAAGGGCCAAGAAAGAATTCTTGAGACATCTTTGGTGCAAAAATGGTGGTTTTATTAAAGCACAGGGACAGGACCCTGGGCAGAAAGAGCTGCTGCCCTGGGGTTGTGAGGGGTGACCCATTATATACTTTGGGGCTGTGGGAAGTAAAGATAAGGGAAGTTCAAGGGAAGTTCGAAAAGGACTTTCATATGCTAAAGAAGATGCACAGGATACTGGAGGCCTAGCTATTGTCAAACTAAGGTTGTTTTTCCCTCTAGCAAAGCAGTAACTATACTCTGCCTGCCTCAAGTATCTGTCCATGGGCTGCAAGTTATAAGCACATTTAATTGTATCTCATTGCCTTTTGCCTTTGTTTCCCACAACATTGCTACACGACCGTGAGTGCCTGTGAGCTGAGTCAGGACTCAGATCTTATTCAGTCATCTATATGATCAACACAAGATGTGGTGTGTGCATTAGACAGCCTTTCCTAAGTCACTCAAATTCTGAATTTCAAAATTTATGTGAACCCAAATGTTTCAGAGAGGCGTTGGCCAATATAAATTGAAGAAAAAATAGTTTTGAAACCAGAATTTTGTATCTAGCTCAAATGGCACTGAAATGCAATGTACTACAGATGAATCTCTGATATTGACCAACACAGTAAACAGATTTGCAACACAAAGACACCAACGGAGCAGTGTTTTGGAAACAGTATTCCCCTGGAAAATAAAAGAGGTCAGGAAAAAAAAGAAAAGAAAAAAAAAAAACCACAACTGCTGACAAAAACGAAAGAGAGAACAAGACCTTGATTGACTCTTTCAATATTTTAAAAATAAATAAAGCCCCAACTGAAGAGAAACAAAACGGGAAGTAGATCAACATGGTGGGGTGGACAGGGAAGAAAGAGGATTTGTGCTTAATGAGCTACTTGCCTGTTAGGAGGGGTTGGAGATATAAATTTAAATTTATTGGCGAAGAAGAAGAAAGCACAGAATAAACACTATAGGTAATTGTTTTAAGTTAGTCAAAATACAGCACTTCACCTAATGTACATAAAGGGATAAACCCACTAAAAGGCAACATTTCTAAAATGGATTTAAAAAAAAATCTATGTAGGTATCATTGACAAAAAGTAACTCAGTTTTAAAAAAGATCGTTGCCGACGCTGTACATGGAAACATTAAAGAGAGCAGACGATCTGTGTCATGTAGCCTTAAAAAGACTTTAAGACAAAGACTTTAATCAGAACTAGAGTTTCACTGCACAGTGATTAAAGGTTTACCTTCCAGAAAGTTGCCAACAGTTTTAGTTATGTATTTGCTTAATAGTAATAAACATATATTATTTATTATGAGCTTTTGTTATTCATACTATTATGAATAGTGTTATGTAGCATATTTCTCGCTATATATTCATACATATATGTTAACAGTTGAGAGAACTACAAGGAAAAATGGACAAAATCATGATTATAGTTTGATTCTAGCATATGTTAGTTACTGAACAAAGCAGGAAAAGAAGCAGAAAATACTTAGAAAAGCTGACCAACACTGCTCAGCTTAAATAAAAAGCTTGATCTAACACTTAGGAAATTCTGAAACTAATACTTAAAATGCTACGTTTCTCTCAAATGGGCATGAAAAGTTTGTGTACCAAGCTCTACAGAAAGACTAAAGCATCTTCCAAACTGTGGCTACAGATCTGTCTCCAACCACCTCTTTTCTACAAACCCCGCCACCGTTTGCCTCAGCCTTCGAGGAGCCCGGGGAGTGTGTCTGCCACGACCTGAAATGCCGGCCCGCCATTCGAGGCAGAGCGGACCCACAGCCCTTAGGGAAACGCTAGGGCGCCATGTGTTTGAGTGAGTGTGCCCGTGAACCTGAGAAACGCTCTACTGTGTGTGGGTGTTCTCATGTTTCGTGAAATCGGGATAATACCATAGAATATAGTTTTACGTCCAGATGTGTTTTCTTACTTAGCATCATTGCATAATACTTTTTTCATCCCAACATCCTGTCCCCTATCCCAGCTCCCACCACAGCCGGCAAGTTCCCCGGGCCCCCTCCAGGCTAGAAAGCCAAGGCCCGCTTCTGAATATCAACCATGCTGTAAACACCCACAGAATGAATTTTAAAGCTGCAATCGTCAAAGATACCTATCATCGTCCCCTGTAGTGGAAGGATTAGGATGAAGGCACTGAGATTTTCACTTTTCAGAATACAGTTGATACCGGCCCCACCCCCCATCAAGGAAGTACCCGCATGTCCTCTACAAAAATCCTGACCGGACTCACCTCACCGAAGATTCTCCCCAGGAGTCCAGATCGCGAGATCTTCTTCAGAAATGTAGCAATCAGTGTTTGCTTGGCTTGAGTAGGAAGACAAATCAGTAAAGCTCTCAGAAACTGAACTGCAGAAATACTGCAATCTCCTGAAAGGCTAAGGAAATAATTTCTGAGGTTAGAAAATGGCAGTGGTGAGAATCACAGAGTAGCCACCCCGGCTGCCTGCCTTGAGCTCAGCCCCCAGAGGCGGAGATTACGAAACTTGTTCTGAGACTCCTCCCATCCAGGGCTTTAGCTCTGTGTTTCCCTAGTCAGAGGAGCTGAACAGCTTTCTCATACGCATCTTAGACACAATGAAAAATCAGAGCTAAATTATCACTTATTTTATTTTATTTTAACAAATGTTTGAAAGGAGTTACAACGTTAGAACTTTCTAAACAGCAGACTTCAGTGTGGGTTGGTAGATGCCGGAACCCCTTAAGTGAGGCTCCGAGACCGTGAAGGAAGAGTGAGTCACCAACCCCAACTTCCTCCCTTTCTGTTCACATAGCAACCAAGGCAGGAGGAGATCTTGGGGGATTGTTCGTGGGTAAACACAAGTGACTAATAGGCTCATATCATTACAGCAATAACTCCCTTCAAATTCTGGCAGAGCAGGAAGCTTCTAGAAGAGTTAAGGGCCCAATGAATACTTTGTCTACAATGTTTTTTCTGTATCTTAACAACGGACACCATTTGGAGAATTGTAACCCTGAGACATCAAATAAATGGAGTCAATCAGCATCTAGTATGGTGGTAACCCACTGTCTGACTTGCAAGAAGGAAGGGGCCATGAAATGAAAAGGAGTCCCAAAGACCAGGGCATGTGAAGGGAGAAGAAAACTGAGTTAATTGGAAACGGGTTTGTGGAGGAGAGAGCTGCAGTCTGGGTTTGAAAACCTTTGAATATGCAGGAGTGAGTCAGGCAAAATCAAGGAGGGTCTGGCAGGTGCCAAAAATACCAGCAGGTTGTCATGACTCTTCATTACAGACTTTCGTGCTGCTTATGTGGATGCCTTGAGCTCTCTTAACATAAAGAGTTGAGGGACGTTAGGGAGGTCAGAGGGCCCCCAAACTAGAGACCAGGAGGCAGAGGACAGAAATATCCATGATTCAGGATGTTTTCTTTTCCCTGTACTAGAAACTAACTTATGTGGGGTGATGCCCTCCGTTGTTTCTCCAGCAGAAAACACACAGGCTACTGGCCCAAACAAAGGGAAGTCGGAGCAATGCTCCTACATCTTTATGATGTAGTTTTAGAATGTTGGTGAGGTCCGGAGCCGAGGGCCAAGAAAGAATTCTTGGACGTCTTTGGTGTAAAAAGTTGATTTTATTAAATCACGAAGACAGGACCCATGGGCAAAAAGCGAGCGGCTGCAGTGGGGTTGTGAGGAGTGGCTGATTATATACTCAGGAGTTGGGAGAGGTAAGGAAAAAAGGGAGGCGTCCAAAAGGACTTTGATATGCTAAAGACCCTTAGGTTACGGGAAGCCTGGCTATTGTCAAGCTAAGGTAGTTTTTCCGTCTAGCAAAGCATTAAGACAGTTGGGAGTTTCCTAGAGGAATGTTATCCTCTTCCTACCTCAAGTCCTTGTCTATAGGCTGCAGGTCAGAAAGAAATTTAACTTTGTTTACATTCCCTTCTGCCTGGGTTTCCCACATCACTCCTGGAAGGGGTGGTGATGTTAGGGCTGTAGGAAATTGAGTTATGGGTCTCTGAAACTTAGCCTATTGATAAGAAAGCTTTTTCCTTGTAAATCACTAAGACATTGGTAAACCCAGGGAGATTCCTGTCTTGCTAGACTGTGATTTCTGTTAGTTAACCGTTTGGTTTTTTTTCCGTCCCCTAGCTTTAGGGCAGCTGGGAGTGCCTGAGGAACGTCACACAGATCCAAGGCGGGGACTGGGGGAGCGCAGAGTGTCAGCTTGTGCTTCGTCCTCAGCTTGCCTTCTGCTCCCTCATCACATCTGTGCACTTAGAATTTTAAAAGCTGCACCAAAGAAATGAAAAACAAATATGCCTTTTCCCTGACTCTTGGTCAGTAGTCCAACAATCAGTGACTTGGGCCATTCTAGAGATACACAGTGATTTATCAGGCTCTCAACCCACTAAAAGATCAGTGTTCCAGAATTTGCAAGGCTTCATTGTTGTAATGTTATCAGCCACCTGGGAAATGAAAGAACTCTTAATATTGGGAGGGTAGGGAGGGGAATGTCTGGAAAATGTGTGTGACCACCTGACATCTCAAGTCCTATTCCCAAGTACTATTTGAAACGATCACTTAAAATCCTCAGTCAAGAGTCGCCACCAAGTTGATGCCTTTTGTATGTCTTGCAGGTATGAGAGGTCTCCTAAGGGGAGGATCTAGGGCAGGTAAAAGGGCATCTACACTAAGAAATACCAGGTAGGTCCTTAACTTCCATATTACACCTTCGGATCCAGATCAAGGTATAGAGCGTTTTGTAGTCTCTGAGAAGAAAATGGGAGGGACGGCAGGCTGGGTATCATCCAATCAAAACTCCCCACCTCTGGCACTTCAGGGCTGAACAAAACCTATTACTGAGTGAGCCTGAGCCAGCCAAATTGATTTACACATTTACCAAGGTATCAAGTTATCAGCCACCTGAATTAATATTTTATAAGAACCAACACTTCCTGTATTAATTTTCTTTATGTTTTTTGTCTATTTTACTGTTTGTCCATTTGCTGTTTACTCTTTTGTTTTGTCTGTTTACCTGTGTTTTACAATATACAAAATTAAATTTGTGTATCGACTTCTGTTTATAGCTTTGTTATTTCTATATACTATTTATTGTTTGCTTTGCTCCTTTTTTTCTAATGTTGTAAGACATAAATCTATATCAATTATATTAGTACTGTGTTCTTTTAAATTAAAACACTTAAAGCAACATTTTTTTTTCCTCTTAGCACTGCTTTTGCTTGGCTCCCTATGTTTTATGGGTGTGATTTTATTGTCCCCAATCATCTTTGGCATGTATTAAGTAATGGCTTATTTTAAAATGCGTTACATAATTTCAAGCAAGTTGAAAATGTTCTAGATATCATATTGTTGATTTCTAATTTAGTCCTGCTGTGGTCATGAAATATACTCTAAGATTTCAGAGGTGAGTTTTACTGAGACTCGCTCTAAGTCCCTGCATATATCTTACTTTGGTGAGCATTCCATGTGCACTTGAAGAGAGTATGTACTATTGAGTTGTTTTTCTGGTGTTCTTTAAATGAAAATAAGATCATATTGGTTGAATATAGGGTTGTAATTTTTCAGTCTCCTTTCTGGTGTTTTTCTTCTTGTTCTATCAATTACTGTGTCCGAGGTTTTAAATATCTGTGACTGTTGGTTTATCTTATACTGCATTAATGCTATTAGGCTTTGCTTTATAATTTGAAGCTTTAATTAAACACATTTTTTGAATTGCTATGAATTTCTGATAAATTGGCCAAGATATTTCCCAAGCTTCTCTTTTTGTCCTGTCTCTAACCAGCTTTCTCGGACTCATGTCAGAGCTTGGCTTAGGCTTTTTTAAGGTGGATTTGTGTAAATCCCAAGCTGTTTGACTAGTCCCACTTATTTGTCATGACTCACACTTGGACGCATGTCAGGGATTGGTTTGGGGCTTTGTTAGCGTGTGTTTTATAACAGTCCCTACTCTGGTCCTTGGGCCTTCTTCCCAGGATGCAGTCTTTCTGGTGTCAAGCTGGATGGCAAGGGCTTGTATCTCTACTTCAGCCATCTGCAATTTCCCCCAGCACTGTTTGTTCTCCTGTACCTCTACTGTTTTTCAGCTTTACTGAGACATAATTGACACATAACATTGTGTACCTTTAAGGCACTTGTGTTGATTTGATACACTTACCTGTTGCAGAATGATTGACACTCGAGCCTTAGCTAATACCTCCTTCATACCACATAATTGCCATTCCGTTCTTGTGCTGAGAACATTCGAGGTCTGCTCTCTCAAGTATGTGATACATAATTGTTAATTGCAATCACGATGCTGTGTATTACATCCCCAGAACCCACTCACTTTATACCTGGCAGTTTGAATACTTTGACCAACATCTCCTCATTTCCCACACCCACCCAGCTCCTGGTAAACAACACTCTACTCTGTTTCAATGAGTTCAGCTTTTTTTTTTTTTTGGATTCTACATATAAGTGAGATCATACAGTATTTGTCTTCCTCTGTCTGAATTATTTCACTTAGCGTGATGCCTTCTAGATCCATCTGTGTTGTAGCAAATAGCAAGATTTCCTTCTTTTTCATGCCTGATTAATATTCTTTTGTGTATATACACATTTTCTTTACCCATACATCAATCGATGGGCACATAGGCTGTTTCCATATCTTAGCTATTGTGAATAATGCTGCAATAAACATGGAGGTGCAGGTCTATCTCTCTGATACCCTGTTATCACCACCCAGAATTTGGATTGCTGGATCATATAGTAGTTCCATTTTTAGTTTTTTGAGGAACCCCCATCCTGTTTTCCACAGTGGCTGCACCAATTTGCATTCCCACCAACAGTGCATGAGGGTTCTCTTTTTCTACATCTTCACCAGCATTGGTTATCTCTTGTATTTTTGATAATGGCCATTCTAACAGGTATGAGGTGATGTCTCATTGCAGTTTTGCTTTGCAGTTCCCTGATGATTAGTGATATTGAGCATCTTTTCATATACCTGTTGGCTCTTAATATGTCTTCCTTGGAAAAATGTCTATTTAGTTCAACTGCCCATTTTTAAATTGGATTGTCTGTTGTGGGGTTTTTGTTTTTGTTTTGTTTTGCTATTGAGTTGTGGGAGTCTGCATATATTTTGGATATTAATCCCTCATCAGATATATGGCATGAAAATATTTATTCCCATTCCTCAGGTTGCTTTTTCATTACGTTGATTGTTTCTTTTGCTATGTAGAAGTTTTTATTTGATGTAGGCCCACTTACTGAATTTCGCTTTTGTTGCTTGTGCTTTGGTATTATATCTAAAAAGTTGTTGCCAAGACCCATGTCATGGATCTTTTCTCTATGTTTTCTACTTGGAGATTTAGGGTTTCAGGTCTCATGTTTACGTTGATATTCCTTTTCAAGTTCATTTTTATGAGTGCGGTAAGATAGGAGTTTAATTTTATTCTTCTGCATGTGGTGATCCAGTTTTCCCGAAACCATTTATTGACAAGACTAGCCTTCCCCCAGTGAGTATTCTTGTCTCCCTTATCAAATATTGGTTAACAGGGGTTTATTTCTGGGTCCTTGATTCTGTTCCATTGATCTATGTGTCTATTTTTATGCCAGTATGATAGTGTTTTTGTTACCACAGCCTTGTTTTGTAGTTCGATTGGAAGTGTGATGGTTCCAGCTTCTTTTCTTCTTCCTCAAGATCACTTTTGGCTATTTGGGGTCTTTGTGGTTCCAAAAAAATTTTTAGGATTTTAAAATTTTTGTCTCTGTGAAACCGCCATTGTAATTTTGATAGAGATTGCATTGAATCTATAAATGGCTTTGGGCAATAGGGACATATTAAAAATATTTATTCTTCTGATCCATGAGCACAGAATATTTTCCCATTTGTTGGGTCTTCAATTTCTTTCAACAGATTCTTACAGTTAATCATGTTCAGAACTTTCACCTTCTTGGTTAAATTTATTCCTAAATATTTTATTACTTGATGATATTGTGAGTAGGATTTTCTTTTTTGGATAGTTTGTTGTTAGTGTATAGAAACGAAATTGATTTCTGCATGTTGATATTTGTATCCTGTTAACTTACTGAATTCCTTGATTAGTTCTAATAGTTTTTTAGTGAAGTTTTTAGGATTTTCTATGTATGAGACCATATCCTCTGCAAAGAAGGAAAATTTTACTTTTTCCTTTCTAATTTGGATGTCTTTTATTTCTTAGTCTTGCCTGAACACTCTGGCGAGCTGTTCCAGCATCATATGAGTAAAAGCGGGCACCCTCGTCTTGCTCCTCATCTTGGAGGATAGGCTGCCAACTTTTCAGCATTGAGTTTTTGACAAAGGATATAAACTTCCAGGTACAAGGCAAATAAGTTCTGGGGATTTAATGCACAGCAGGTATGGTAGTTAGCAATGCTGTATTGTATACTTGAGAGTCGCTAAGAGAGTAAATCTTAAGTGTTCTCACCGCACACACAGATAATCATGTGAGGTGATGGAGGGGCTAACTCATCTTATTGTGGTAATAAATTCCCAATATCTCCATGTATCAAATCATCACATTGTACATTTTAAACTTACATGATGTTATATATTAATCATATCTAAATGAAAGTGGGGAAAACCCACAACTCAGACTCATTTCTTTTTTTCTGAATCAGGTTGAGGCTTGGTTTTGGTGTGGGTAGGATGGGTCTAGAGTTGTCCATTGTGTGATGTTTACCCCTCACGTGCAGCCTCCCTGCTTGGTTAGGTGGTTGCCCAGGTTGGAAAGATGTATCTCATTGTAGTGACATCCACTAGCCAGCACTGTGCGCTCTCTCATCCTTCTGCTCTGTGCTCAACCCCATAGCAGCTGCTGGGCCTCGCTTGATCTCAGCCCCAATGTGTGCAGATCCCAGGACTCAGCCGGTGAACGAGGCCCCATCTGCAGAGCTCTCTTCTGTCCAGATGCCAGCTCTTTGGGTGCCACACAAACTGATGTTTACCGCCGTGGCCGGTGTGGCTGCCAGGCTCTGCTTTGACACCTGTTCCCCAGCTGCAGCCGTGAAACCCACCCCGGGCCCCTGCGGTGCTTACTGCTGAGTCGGCTTCCCCTCAGGGGTCTTATCCTTGTGTGGCCTGAAGCCTGAAGCCTGAAGCTGTCACCTCCCGTCCTAGGACGGAGTCATGGTGTTGCTTCTGGGGGGAGGCTACTCCGTAATCCCCAGAAACAGAGTCAGCTGCTCTATTGTAAATATTGACTTTAGGAATTTAATTTCTTTAGGTGATATTTGCTGTCACGTAGGGTAGATGTCACTCACTCTTTTCTAACTTTTTGCTCTTTGCATGTCCCTCTTTGGGTCACGTGGGTCTGGAATCCACACACGTAAGAGGATAGGAAATACTGTTGAAAAATTAATAATGTGGTGTACCTACGGATCAGGGGGATGGGACTAGATTTGTCACTGTAGCTAGAGATAGGGAAGCTTCTTGGAAATATTGGCCCCTCTGTATAAATCACCAATGGTGCTTCCTCCAGAGAAACCAATGCCATGAATGCTCCCCTTCGGAGGGACAGAATCGCAGAAAGGAGTTATTTTCGGGGAACCGAATAAACCTTTCTCCAGGGCATAGGATTCACTGATTTTCCGATAGGCTGTGGGACCAATCTGCATCACCTGAGGCTGGCCCCAGTGAGGGCCCTCTGGAAGTCGCAGTCAGCATGCAGACCCCCATGTCGGTGAGGTCCAGAGCACCCCACCCCCGCCGCCCCATGTGGCTCACAGCACACAAATCAACCACCCTCACACAGCTCACTCCTGGGTTAAAGAGACCACATCTGGCACTTTGGCAGATGATGCCCTTTGAAAAAGGACGTTTTATTTATTTATTTTTTTGCATTATAAATGTGTTAGTTGTAAAATGTAATATTCTTAGAAAATATAGAAAAATATAATAAGTAAATTTTATAAAATTTATTTATTTACTTTTTGGATGTTATATGCAAACTGTAGTATTCCCAGAAAACAGAAGAATATGAGATGAAATGTTTACTTAAAAAGCAACCTAACCTACAACTCAGATATAAAAACAAACAAAAAAGAGACCAACCAACAAACAAAACAGATCCCTAAATACAGAGAACAAACTGGTGGGTGCCTGAGGGGATGTGGGTGGGGGGATGCATGAAATAGATGATGGGGATTAAAAGTACACTTATCATGATGAGCACTAACTAATGTGAAGAATTGTTGATCATTATATTGTACCCCTGAGACTAATATAAGATTGTATGTTAAATATAGTTGAATTGAAATAAATTTTAAAAATTAAAAAAAAATGCTTACATGCTTGGACAATTCTCCTGAATCTCGTGTTGAAATGGAGTTCTCAACTTTAGCAGTATCACTATCAAAGACACTTAATTGATTTGGAGGGGGCTTCTTTACTTCAAATGGTATAAAGACAAACATATAAACCAATGGAATAGAATAGAGACCACAGAAATAAACCCATGAATATTCAGTCAACTGATCTTTGACAAAGGTGCCAAGGATAGTCTCTTCAACAGATGGTGTTGGGGAGACTGGATATCTACACAAACACAAAAATGACAAAACGAAATTGAACCCCTGCCTTCCACCATACACAAAAATCAACTCAAAACAATATGAACTTATATGCGGAAAACCCTAAAGATTCCACGATTCGACTAATAAATTCAGCAAAGTTGTGGGACAAAAAAAATCAATACACACAAATCAGTTTCACTTTTATACACTAACAAAGTACCATCCGAAAAGGAAATTAGGAAACAATTTCATTTACAATAGCTTCAAAAATATGAAATACTTAGGAGCAAACTTAACCAAGAAGGTGAAGGACTTGTACATTGAAAACTACAAAACATGATTGAAAGGAATAAAAGAAGACAGGATACATGGGAAGTCATCCTGTATTTATGGACTGGGAGGCCTAATACGTTAAGGTATTGATAGTACCCAAAGTGATCCACAAGTTCAATGCAATCCCCATCAGAATCCCAGTGGCATTTCTTTGCAGATAGAGAAAAATTCATGCTAAAATATATGGAATCTTAAAGGCTTCCAAATAGTCCAAACAATCTTTTTTTATTATGTTACATTAGTCGCCATACAGTACATCATTAGTTTTTGATGTAGTGATCCATGATTCATTGTTTGCGTATAACACCCGGTGCTCCATTCAGTACGTGCCCTCTTTAATACCCATCACCAGGCCAACCCATCCTCCTACCCCCCTCCCCTCTAGAACCCTCAGTTTGTTTCTGAGTCCATAGTCTCTCATGGTTCGTCTCCCCCTCCAATTTCCCCCCCTTCATTTTTCCCTTCCTACTATCTTCTTTTATTTAACATATAATGTATTATTATTTAACATTATAATGTATTATTCAGAGGTACAGGTCTGTGATTCAACAGTCTTGCACAATTCAAGTGCTCACCATAGCACATGCCCTCCCCAATGTCTATCACCCAGCCGCCCCATCCCTCCCACCAGTCCAAACAATCTTGAAAAGGAAGAGCAGATTGGGAGGCCTCACATTTCTGATTTCAATCAAAACAGTGTGGGACTGGCATAAAGACCAATGGGAAACAACAGCACAGAAACAAACCCTCACATATATGGTCAAATGCTTTTTTTTAAATCACACTTTTTTAATTGAAATGTAGTTGATGTGCAATGTGTTCTTAGTTTCAGGTGTGCCGCACAGTGATTCAACAGCTGTATACATTATGCAGAGCTCACCACCATTAGGCGTAGTCACCATACAAAGTTATTACAATATTATTGGCTATATTCCCAGTGCTGTACTTTTTATCCCTGTGACTTATTTACTTTATACCCAGAAGTTTGTGCCACTTAATCCCCTACACCTGTTTCAGTCATCCCCCTCTGGCAATCATTGCTTCTCAGCATTTGTGAGTCTGTTTCCTTTTCTTTTCTTCTTTTTTTTTAAATTTTATTTTATTATGTTATGTTAGTCACCATACTCTACATCATTAGTTTTTGATGTAGTGATCCACGATCCATTGTTTTCGTATAACACCCAGTGCTCCCTGCAGTACGTGCCCTCTTTAATACCCATCACCGGGCTAACCAATCCCCCCTCCCCCTCCCCTCTAGAACCCTCAGTTTGTTTCTCAGAGTCCATAGTCTCTCATGGTTCATCTCCCCGTCCGATTTCCACCCCCTTCATTTTTCCCTTCCTTCTCCTAATGTCCTCCATGCTATTCTTTATGTTCCACAAACAAGTGAAAACATATGATAATTGACTTTCTCTGCTTGAATTATTTCACTTAGCATAATCTCCTCCAGTCCCATCCATGTTGATGTAAAAGTTGGGTATTCATCCTTTGTGATGGCTGAGTAATATTCCATTGTGTATATGGACCACATCATCTTTATCCATTCATCTGTTGAAGGGCATCTCTACTCTTTCCATAGTTTGGCTATTGCGGACATTGCTGCTATGTACATTAGGGTGCATATGGCCCTTCTTTTCACTACATCTGTGTCTTTGGGGTAAATACGCAGGAGTTCAATTGGATAGCTCTATTTTTAATTTTTTGAGGCACCTCCACAGTTTTCCAAAGTGGCTGGACCAACTTACCTTCCCACCAACAGTGTGAGAGGGTTCCCCTCTCTCCACAACCTCTCCAACATTTGTTGTTTCTTTCCCTGTCCATTTTTGCCATTCTAACTGGTGTAAGGTGGTATCTCAATGTGGTTTTGATTTGAATTTCCCTGATGGCTAATGATGATGAACATTTTTTCATGTGTCTGTTAGCCATTTGCATGTCTTCTTTTGAGAAGTGTCTGTTCATGTCTTCTGCCCATTTTTTGACTCGATTATTTGTTTTTTGGGTGTTGAGTTTGAGAAGTTCTTTATATATCTTGGATACTAGCCCTTTTTCTGAAATGTCATTTGCAAATATCTTCTCCCATTCTGTGGGTTGCCTCTTTGCTTTGTTGGCTGTTTTTTTGCTGTGCAGAAGCTTTTTATCTTGATGAAGTCCCAAAAGTTCATTTTTGCTTTTGTTTCCCTTGCCTTTGGGGATGTGTTTTGAAAGAAGTTGCTGTGGCCGATGTCAAAGAGGTTACTGCCTATGTTCTCCTCTAGGATTTTGATGGATTCCTCTTTTCTTCTTTTTTTTTTTTCAAAAATAATGTTGGGCAGTCAGGACATTCATATGCAAATGAATGAAACTGGATTTAGGCCATATATAAAAATTAACTCAAAAGGATTAAAGATCTAATCATAAGAGCTAAAATGATAAAACTCTCAGAAAACATCAGGACAAAGGTTTCTGACACTGGAGGTGGCAATGGGTTCTTCAGTGTGACACCCAATGTACTGTCAACAAAAGAGAAACACATAACTCTGAGCACATCAAAATGAAAAACTTCTGTGCATCAAACTACACAAGCAACAGAGGGAAAGGAAACCTTTTCCTTTGGAAAGACAGAAAATATTTGCTAATTATATATCTGCTAAGGGATTAATGTATAAAAACTGCTACAACTCAATGAAAAACAAATGACCTGGTTTAAAAATGAGCAGAGAACTTGAATAGACTTTTTATCAAAAATGCTATACGAATGGACAATGAGCATAGGAGAAAATGGGCAATAATAATCAATACTCGCTATAGAATAATCATTATGGAAACTGAAATATAGCACAGTGAGATACCATAGCACGTCCAGTAGGATGGCTGTTACCAAACAGAAAATAGCAAAAATCAGTCAGGAGAGAGAGAAGTCACAACCCCTGTGTACTGTGGTTGGAAATGTAAAATAGTACAGCGGTTATGCAAACAATATGGAAAACCTTCAAAAAACTAAAAATAGAATTATTATGATCCAGGAATTCCATTGCTAGGCATATACCCACAAAGAAGTGATAGCAGTATCTGAAAGAAATATCTACACACCCATGTTTCTTACAGCAACATTCACAATAACCAAAACATTGAAGCAATACAATTGTCCATTAATGGGTGAGTGGATTAATAAAATGTGGTATACAATACAATGGAATATCATTCCACCTTAAAAAGGAAGGAAACTCTCATCACAATCAGTGTATTCTTAATCCCCATCCCCTATTTCTCCCAGTCACTTCCCCACCTCCCCTCTGGCAACCGCCACTTTATTCTTTATATTTAACAGTCTCCTTTTTATTGCACATCTGAAACTAATGTATCACTGTATGTTAAAAATAAATAAATAAATAAATAAATAAATGCAATCATTTATAGCAAAAAGGAAAAAAAAGAAAGGAAATTCTGGCACCTCATCAACATGGATAAACTTTGAGGACATTATGCTAAGTGAAGTAAGACAGTCACAAAAAGACAAATACTATATGATTACACTCGCTCCTATGAGGTACCAAGAGTATTCAAATTCACAGAGACAGAAAGCAGTGTTTTGGATGTTTGCCGGGGGCTGAGGGAGGGAGAATGGGGAACTTGTCGTTTATCAGGGACAGAGTTTCAGTTTTGCAAGATGAAAAGAGGTCTGGGGATTGGTCACACAACCGTGTAAATGCCCTCAACACTACTGAACAGTATACTTAACAATGGTTAAGATGGTGAATTTTATGTGACATGTGTTTTTCCACAATGAAAATTAATCTCAGATTCAAAGCTTCAGAAGTGTAGCAACACAAAGACCCACACTAACAACTCTTTGGCAAGAACTATTCTAGAAAAGAATAAGTCTAAGAAACGTTGGGGACCAAAAGGGAAGTAAGAGTGAACGACTATCTTCCTCAGCAGTCTTATAAATAAACACAGGAAGAACCAGAGAGAGGAAAACAGAAAGCATATCAACATAATAATGGGAGGTTAGGAGCCAGAGGATATGAGAGTTTGCTAAGGCATTTGTCTTTAAGGAGAAGAAAGATAAAAATTGTTAAAGAAACTTGGCAAGAAGGGAGAAGAAGAAAGCAAACTGAAATGAACTAAGATGGCAGAATCAAATTACAACGTATTCATAAAATATGTATATAAACGGACCAAACTCACCAGCTCAGAGACAAGTGTTTTCAGTTTGGATTAAAAATAAATCCAGCTATACATCCTTGAACAAATGCACATAGAGCGTGAAGTCACTTAACAAAAACTTAGTAAAAGTTATATTATTCAAAACTTAACTTGAAGAAAGCCAGTTTAGTCGTGTAGCTTATAATAAAGTTTTAGGGAAAAAATGTCAGTACAGTTGGAGTTTCACTTCATAATGACAAAATGTTCAACTCCCAAGAAAGTAAAAGTTAAATTATGTACTTACATAATAATAAAATTATATATAATCTGTTATCATTTTACTCAATACAGAAGCATATAGTAAATTGGTTTTCTTTATTTTCACATATGCACACATAGTATATATACTTGCATAGATATGCAAACCATATACAAAAACATATGGTTGAAATCAAGAGAACGACAATGTGAGAAATTGACAAAATCACCATCAGTGGTGGAGATTTTACCATCTCTCAATTGCTGAAAGAACAAGGTGAAAAATAGTTAAGATTTAGATTTAGATTCGACCAACACAATTCACAAGCTTAAGAACCTTTACCTAACTTACAGGATGGTAAATCTCACACTTCTAAATTCTTCCCAAGCACACATGAAATAATTAGAAAATATTCATCATGTACCAGGCCATACAAAGTCAAAACGTATCCCAAAGCTAGGTCATATATTTAAAACTCTTCCTCACCCCTTGGCACCAACGAAAGTTGTCTGTGACTAAGTAAAGGAGGAACCATCCAAAAAAGGGTTGAAATAATGCCTTTGGCCCTTGTTGTAGAATGAAACTCAAAATAAAATTAAACAGGCTCGTGAAAAAGTAAAGAACCCATATTTTGGTGCAACTGTGTTTGTAGAAGTGCGAGATTATCTCCTGGTAAATTGGGATAGTCCCTTAGTATTAATACACATAATACAGCTTTACGTCCTGATTTACCTTTTACTTAATATTAGCTCATGGTGATTTTCTTATGCTACTGTCTTGTCTTTTACCCAGGCCCAACACCAGTCACCAAGTTTCCTGCTCATCCTCCAATGAACAAAACAAAGCTTTCCTCTAAATGCCAATTTATGCCAGTAGACATGTGAGAATTAATGTTAAATTTGTAAAAGTCAAAACGCATTTCCCTTTGTTCAGGCCCCAGGGTGGGTAGAATGAAAGATGTCTATTTTCCACCTAGATAGGGGAAGGACTAGAATCAGTTTTCACTTTTCTCCATATGGGTAATACAGCTCTTTTTCTCCCAGACAATCCCATAATGAATTCTCCACTGTGATGGTGTGGGTACCCACTCGTACCCAGGGCTTTCTTAGAGAAATTCGCACACATCTTTACCTCCCTGGATACGTCCTCCTCAGCCGTCCTCAGAATGCCAGTATCACGGTCTTGTCTGAATGGAAAAAAAAAAAAAAAAGAAAGAAAAGCTGTGCCCAGTCTACTTCACGATGTTATAATCTCATGAAGGACAGAGAAAATGAAGTTTTTTGAAAGATAACAAGGAAAAATGGCACTGGGTAGAGTCACTTAAAGACACGGTTGTTGATGTTCATCTCACACTCTGGTAACATCTAAAGAGAAAGGAGTTTCTTATTTAGGGAGCAATTTTGAGGCTCCGCCTCTCAAACTTGTAGGTTTCTATTTCAGCAGCCCAAGAAATTGAAGGTTCCTGTCGGTAAATAATAATCTTGCACAAGGAGAAACAATAGTCAAGAAATCCCTCTTTGCTTTTTTTGACTTAAAAGTGTCAGTGGCTGAAGGGAGTTTGAACGTTAGAATTTTCTTTTTCAGCTCATTTACACATGGGTCATTAGAAACCTATAGGCCTTGAATGAGGTTCAGGGTATCACACGGGAGAGGTGTGCCCCCTAGCTACGTTCGCCTACGGTCCTGTTCACGGACCAGCAGTGGCAGGAGACATTGGTGGAGGCTTCTCTTTCTGCTAGGGCCTGACTGCATCTTCCGGAATGGGGGTGGGCCTTCTATGACCCTGCTGTTGTTTAAATGGTTCCTAAGCACTCTCCCAGTTTTTAATAATTGACAAACCTGAAGCTTCACAGAGATAGAAGGTCATTATAAATATAAGTCCTTACTCAAATATATCAAAGGAGTTTGGCACTATTGTCTTTTGAGTAGGCTGCTTTACCCCAGTGATTAAAATCATGATTACACATGCTTTCTGCATTAGTCATGGGTAAATACAAATGGGTAGTGGACTCATTATTGAAGCCTCGAAAAATCTGGAAGAGCACTGAGCTTCTTGAAGGTTAGGGGGCCTGATAAACCCTTTGTTTTGCAGTGTTTTTCCTGTGGCACTGTGCATGCACTCTGGAGTTCCATACACCCTGGAATGTCAAGTAAATGGCAGCAGTCAGGGGATAGTATTGTGGTAAACCCACCACCGGATCTGCCGGAAGGATGAGCCTTCCCAAAAGCTAATGTAGGCAAATGTTCTGAGGCTGTCTAAAGAAACGAAGAAAGCTGATTGTCTTAATCCAAACCAACATCATATGTACATTTGGACCATTATTCAATGCTGAAAAGAAACGAGCTGTCAAACCATGAAAAGACATGGAGGTACTTTAACTGCATGTTATTAAGTGAAAGAAGCCAATCTGAAAAGGCTCCAAACAGAATAATTCCAACTACGTGACATTCTGGAAAAGGCAACGGTGTGGACACAGTAAAAAGAGTGGTTGTCAGGGAGTAGGGGGGAAAGAGGAGGAACACGGGATTTTGAGGGCAGTGAAACTAGACTGAGTGATACTACAATGGATTTGTGACAACATACATTTGTCCAAACCCACAGAATGTGCACCACCGAAGCTGAAGCCCCACGCAGCTACGGACTTTGGGTGATAATGGTGCGTCAGTCAGTGTGGGTTCATCAAGAGTCATAAATGGACGCTCTGGTGCAGGATGTTGATGGCGGGGGAAGCAGTGAATGCATGGGGGCAGGAGGTATGGGAGCTCTGTAATTTCTGCTCAGTTTTGCTATGAACATAAAACTGCCCGAAAAAATAAGATCTATTAAAAAAAATGAAGTGTTATGGTATTTAAAGACAGTGGAAGAATTCTTTGCACCAGAACACACAGGAAGACCAGAGCTAATATGAAACAGACCAGACCAGAGCTAATATGTGGGCAAGATGATGAGTGATCCCGCCGTGGGGGGGATTTCAGCAGCTGGGGCACTTCTAAAGGGGAGGAAGACAGGGACTTCTTATTAACTAAATGTCTCCTCTGTACCAGCTGTTGGTCAGGTTCCTTTCTTGAGTCCTGATTCCTCCGGATGACTCACGAAGGCTGGTACGCCTTAGTTGAGACCTCCCTCGTTTCTAGATGGGACCTCCTAAAAAGCATCTGGTGTGCTTTGCCCCTTGTCAGAAGGAGTTCAGATCCTTGAAGGGAACAGTCTGGCTCAGTGTCTGAGCTGACCACTTTTAATTAATGCTGACGTGGTCACAGAGCTTCTGAAGGGACACGGGGACGCCGCAGCCCTGAAACTTGTTTGGGTTTATGCCCTTTGTTGAACCCCTCTGTGGACTATACCCTTGGATGTAGGGGTCATCTCTGGTTTTATTCGGAATTAGATGTGTCACTGTAATGCTGATCATAATAGCAATCAGCAAAGTTGATTTCATTCTTGCAGCATCCACCCCATGCCAACATAAATTATCTCAGTTCTTGCAACAACCTTAGAAGTAGATATTATTGACATTTTCAGTTTTGAAAATGAGGCAGGAAGGGTTCAGTTAAATTGCACTTCATCCTGTAACTGCCGATTTGTGGAAGTGGGATTCAAATGCCAGGTTTTCTGACTGCATGGGCTAACTCGCCGCTGAGGGCCCCTGGCAGCCAGGATACACAGCGCCGAGTATGTATGGATGGACAGACAGACAAGCAGAGATGCACTGACAGGCAGACGATTAGAACCACTTTATTTATTTTTCTAGAAGGAAATGATCATTTTTTTCCTTAAAAAGGAAATGAGAGTTTAAAAAATTATCTGAAAGAGCGAACACTGTGGCCATCCCTTCCTTTGTTTGAACTCAGATGGTGTATACTCCTCTTTGTGGGGGTTGGGCACACCTTTGTCTATCGTCCTATTCCCTGTTTCTCTTCCACTTCCTTCACTCTCAAGAAACTCTTTTTTTTTTTTTTTAAAGCGTAAGTTAGTCTACTACTCTTGATCCTTGATGCTGTTTTCCTGGGTATCAGAATTAAAAAAACACATTATTTATTATAGTTCAGAAATTGGAGTTCAAAAAAACCATGGAATTTATAAAATCCAATCTCCGTATTTCAATACCACAGAAATAGGGGTCAGGGAAAGTGTGTGACCGACTCTGAGTCCGTTGGTCGGTGGCAGAGCTTAGATTCAAACTCAGGCCTGTTGCCCCCCGGGCCCCCCACCCTGTACGTCCACAGTACCTCCGCTGAGTGCAGAGAACAGACACTCTTCTGTGGGGCTCAGGCGACGCTGGGACCCCAGTGTCTCCTGACTGGGCCTGGGGAAAGGACTCTCAGAAGTACGGTATACTAGAGCTGCTTTCTTGACATCTTGGTCTGCATTCCCATGTTCCCAATTAGGATGAAAGGAGGGAGGCAAGCAGAGAAGACGGGGCCCTCCCCAAAGTGCCCGCTCCACAACTCAGGAAGGGGGAGGTCTCTGCAGACAAAATGCTGATAATTACCAAAGTTGAGACTGTGCCTCATTAAGCAGGCAGAGCCCCTGGGAGCAGTACCCTTGCCTCATCCTCTGGCTTCCCCAGCTCAATTAAACAGCTTGTTTGCCTTCTCATTAGCAAACTTGTTAGCGCCTCTCTCTGTCCCCTGAGTTGCTCAGAAGAAAAGTTTTGTGGCAGGGATTCCTTAGCTGGATGGGTCTGGCCGTCCTGCTTCCCTGTGGGAAATCTAGGTATCCAGGTCCTTCAGACAGGCTCCGTGTGACAGTGACGGTCCACGATGGGTCCAAGACGCGTCTGCTTGACCAAAGCGGAGCACCAGCAAAAGCCTGGGTTGGTTAAGGATGTGGGGTTCAGTACTACTGCCTGAGATCTAACTGAGAAGCAGGGGAAAATCTAAGGCTCGTTCTGGACACGCTGCTCGAAGATTGTCTGCACGGTCCCGTGCTGCTGGGCGTGAGCAGAGTGTCTTCATGCTCCCAGGTTCTGTGTTACACGTGGCAGAGACAGAAGCCCCAGTATATCAGAGGTCTCAGACCCTGCCCCTGTCTCCCCATCCTGGCTGCCCCCTACCATTAGTAGGGTTTTTTTAACTAAGGCCATCACCCAATCCTTGGATGCTGTCTGGGCTCCCCACCCCCACCCAGAAGGATTCCTTCAGGCCCCATATGTGGGCACAGCTCTGTGCTGCCCAGCAAACACTCCCCCATCTCAGGAGTGCCTCCACACTGAGCAAGGCAGGACAGGACTCATGCTGACTCCCCATCCAGCAAGCAGAGGTCTGAGGCTCTGGGAGCTTACCCAGAACGGAGACTCACTACGTGGGTGGGGGGTTTTAGCCCTTGTTAATGGAGGTCAGTTAAAATGATATTCAGAGTTGCCTGATCTTTCAGCCCCCTCAGACCAACCATTAGTAATTTTATTCAAAATCTATATATCTACCACCAACAAATTAGTAGGAATAGCAGAAATGCTATTTGAGAGCCCACTGAAGTGGGTCTATAAGCTTGTACATAAGGAAACTGAGGCTCAGAATGTTATATGACTAGTCTACGAAAAGGATGGATCTAGGGGTCATGCCCAGGTGAGGTGGGGGGAGGAGGACATTTTAGGTAAAGGACCAATATAGGTAGGTAAGGAGGTGGGTTCCATGATTAGCAACAGCCCAGAATGGACAGAGAGGAAGACATACAAGCTGGGGGTAAGTGGGAGACACAATTAAAGGCAATAGATTCAGAAAATGCTGGGGCTCAGCATTACGGTGATTCCACCTGCCCTGGCCTGTGGCACCGGATCTACTAAAAAACTCATCCTCAGCCTCTTAATGCACCTGGGTTCTGTGTTAGACGTGGAAGAAATGGAAGAGTCATTAGTATGTCAGAGGGCTCAGACCTGCCCCCCATCCTTGCTGCTCAGACCTGTTTCCCCATCCTTGCTGCCCCCCTGCCATTAGTAGTTTTTAGTTCAGTTAGGCTCTCAGACAGCCCTTGGTTCCTGGACCCCAATCCAGACGCCTGAGGCCCGACTCTTGTTGACTCTTCTGATGAGGGTGCTTCATCCTATCACCTCTTCAGGTGCACCCTGGCCTGTGTCTGCCACAGGTGGGCAGGCAGCCACGGATGGGAATGCTCATTCCTTCTTCATGTCAATTCAGCAATTGCAGCCTCGCCTAGCAAGAAACAGACCCTCTTGAAGAGTCAGCGGAGACATCCAGGAAATCATCTGATCCCATATTTTCAAAGAAACAAACAAACATTAGAACTGTAATATAGGAAGCAGATATGCACAAAGTAGAAAACAGACTCAAATAGAAAGTAGAAATGGGGACCAGAAGCCCCGGTCACTCCTTACATGCTCTTTTTCCCCTGGCTCCCAACTAGTTCCTCTGCTGAGATCCTAGAGTTCAGTCTCCTTGTTCTTCAGACCAGTGAATTGCAGGCCAGGGAAGTGACAGGCCCGGCTGAGGATGCGTGGCTCGTTGGGGACAAAGACAGGACTGCAGGATGGCAGAGACGGGTCTCTGTCCTCATAAAATTGTTTTTAATTGTTTTTCTGTAAAAATGAAAAACAAAACAAAACAAAAAACCCCCCAAAGATTCCTGGAGCTGCTGTGAAGAGACATGGACCCGACCCCAGGTCCCGGTCCTCTCTGGCGAGTGTGACCTTGGTGAGATCCGCGGCCTTGCTCTCTCTGTCCAAACAGAGCCTCAGCGCCTGGCCGCTCACATTCCCTCCTGCTCAGGGGCCTTTGATTCTGGGGTTGCCACACTTCTTAGAGAAAGCAGGGCCTGAGATCCGAGAATCCAGAACAGAGACGGGGAGGTGCTGGTCCAAACCCCAGTTTGCCACTTCTATTTATGCCGGTAAAAAAACGTAACCTCTCTCCAAACATCCATTTTTCTCATGATGTTATACATGTCTATAATGATCTCCACATCATTCTACAAAGATTAAAGGAAACGACACATACAAGGTGGCTACTAACCCTGAGTGTCCCTGAGAGTGAAGAGGTATTCCATAAATAATAAAGCAACCTTACTATCCTGGAGGCAGGGCAGTGTAGTGGTTCCAGAAGGGCCTTTGAAGCCCTTGTCCCCGATTCAATCAACCATTATCTCTACCACTCTCTTGTTCCATGACCTCGGACGAGGCACTCAATCTCATCTGGAAAATGAGGACCACAGTGGAATCTTATTTAAGTAATTCTTGTGAGGGTTACTGTATTTTATACTTGGAAAGCGTATAGACTAGACACACTACATATGAGATGGTCATTATTATTTCAAATTTGCCACATAGCTTTCTGCAGTGGGAATTCCCTTCCCTGAGCGAGCCCCATTTTGTGTGAATCGTCCATGGCTGTCACGTGTGGGTTAGTGGAATTGGTAAGACTCCAAATCAAGCATCTTCTCTGGGTCTAGGTTTCCAAAATCCCCCTGGAGCCTCCTGTGCGTTTCCCTCTGCCTTTGCAAAATTAACCCTTTGCCCTAATGCATGGCTTTGGGGTCTTTCTGTTCACCTGCACTGTGTTCTTTCAGCTCCTCTTAGGGGAGCTCACAGGTCAGCGCATGCCTCGGTGGCAGGCCAAAAGCATCCCTGGCGAATGTTCAGGTCCTACTCTTTAGTACCATGTGGTGAGCCGTAGGGACTGTAGTCCTGCCGTGGGGACAGACGTGCTTACCTGACGACTCAGGGAAGCCCATGTCCCACCCCTGACTCCTCATATGGAGCCTGCGTGTCCGTCCATTGACCGGTAAATGAAAAGGGAATGAATGAATGATTGGACTTCCTGAAGACCTAGTGAGGATGACGGGGAGGAGGTCCCCTTCCCAACCCCAGCCAGCAGTCATTCCTCTTGTGGACATCAGGGCAGTGCTCTGGACTCACCCTCCCTCTTACTTCATGGGCTTTTGGTGGTCTTTCCTTTCCAGTTGTCCCTAGAGCAGGGCTTCCTGCCAGGTGCAGACATGAGGGCAGTGACTGACTCCCCTCCCCACACATCTCCCTTTGAGGGGTAATCGAGAGCCCCAGGAAATCAGCCCCCTGGGCCGTGTGCATGGGTCAGCAAGCAGCCTTTCTGTTCACCTCATTGTGTCTTACAAATATCACTTCTTTTCTTCTGCTATGATGCGGAACGAAGTCAGAAGTCATGCATCCATGTGACTCATTGGGTGGATATCTCAGGGCCAACTCTTTGGTTCCTTTCTTCTTCCATGTTAACATCAGTGCTATTACTCCAGAAGGAGAGAAGTAAGTACATACACTTATTTCTAAATGCTGTATATGTAAACTTATTTCTATATATACTGTGTATGTGTACCTATTTCTATAGATTATGTATACCATTTATATACTTATATATAAGTATATATGATTATTTCTAGATACTAGATCATATATATATCTTTCTATATACTATATATATATACACACACTACATACATAGATATATATACGTTATTGACTTATTTTTCTCTTTCTGGAGTGATAAAGCTGATGTCAACATGGCAGAAGGAAGGAGCCAGAGAATGATATGTATGTGTGCATATACATACATATTCAGACCACAAACTCTGCAGTAGCATTAAAGCTAACATTCTATCACCCAGATGCTTATATAGTTTATCAATTAAATAAACCCAGATATTTTTAAGAATGAATCGGGGCACTACTAATAATTATCTTTGGAAAATAGGCATTGACTAGAACTCGCTTGGGCAAACCAGGATATATGATTGCACCTTGTCACTATATTAATATGTATTTAAAAATATTTGTTTCAGTAGATAATATGTCTACATTATTAAAAAAATATTATGAATGTATATGCAGAAGAGTATTTCTCTGATCCATGTCCATCTGCCCCTTCCTATCCCTTGCCAGCCCTCATCCCCACTGTAGGAAACAACTACCCTAAGTGTTTCCTACAACCCTGCAGTGTTTTCTTCATGCAAAAACAAGTAAATATGAATATTCTCATATGTGCTCTGGAGATCATTCCATATCGCTGTAGAAATGGCCTTTTGGTAAATGGCTCCACGGTGTTCCATTGTGTGTTTAATTTAACCCGTCCCTTGCTAGAAGGTTCACGGGCTGCTTCCAGCCTTGCCGTTACAAAAAGAATTACAACAAATAACTTCGTGTACTCATCATTTCATATATGCGTGCATACATATTTGTAAGACAGATTCCTGCAAGTGGGATTGCTGTGCATGAGTGAATGTGTAGTGAGCCTAAGTATTGCTAGATTTTCCTCCAAATGTATTATGCTATTCTGTACCCCTATGAGCAATGCACAAGAATGTTTCCCTGGAGGCTTGCCAACAAAGGGTGGGTTTAGACTTCTGGATCTTTGTCAATCTGAAGGTGAGGAGAGTACCTTAATGTATTTAAATTTGTATGAATCTTACTATGAGTCATGTTGAGTATCTCTTCATACATTTAAGAGCCCCTGTTGTTTTATAAATGCCTATTTTGGGGTCTGTCTCCAAATTAAGTCTCTTGAGGAAAGGGATTATATTTTATACATCTCATATTTTTCTTAATAGTGTGGAAAATGAAAAAAAATTAACAAATATATTTAATTAATGAAAACAGAATCATTGCGATTTTCCCTCTCCTCATACTATTTAAGCTGCCTTTGATAACACCTTTTCTAACCTTTGGATCACTTTTTTTTCCCTTGAAGAACAATATTATATATAAATATGTCCGTAACACAGAGTATGTAGATGAATAAAAATAAAAACTCATTTATACAATTGTTTTAAACAATTACTCATCTCTTATTTCTGACCACTTCCTGTACATAGGCTTTTTTTTTTCAAATATTAACAATCATATTGTCAAATGTTGACACTTTGGAAATCCTACTTTCTTCACTTAACAGCCTGGGCAGGTCCTCAGTTGCTATATTGTTCTCCTTTGCTACATTGTAAATACTTGATGGAGGCATCAGAAGGTACCTCTTGCTCTCATTCCATTTTTAATTCGGAATCAATATTAAGTGAGCACGTCCTGCAGGTGGAGGATGAAGTGAAGAAAATAAATGTCTTCCTCAGCCAAGCAAAGCGTACACTTCTAACACTCCAACCTTTAGTCTTTCTTCTTGCTACTTTTAACTCGAATGCTGCCAAATCTTTAGCACAAATTATTACATCGATGTGTGTTTGTGTATAAACTTCTTAAAAACGCATGTGTGTGTCATATCAATTACTTTCTGAAGGCAAACAGTCAGTGTAATGTACTCTTATTGCCAAGCCGGTTGATAAACAATAGGGCCCTACAGAGCATGGGGGAGGTCTGTCTCTCAGATCCACAGATCCACAAGTAAGACTGCAAATTAGGGGTGTTTGGTGTTTGGGGCTGTGGGGAGTGCAGCAATTTTGTCAAATGGCAGTTGCAAACGTCCATCCTGGAGGAAGGTCAGCTGTTCAGGTGACATGGAGTATAGACTCAGGGCTAGAAATGACTGTATGAGAACCTTTAATTTCCCAAGCATCTGAGAATTTTTTACTCAAGTAGAGATTCTTCTGATCTGGAGGTTAACATTGTTTTCTAAAGTAAAATTCTCAAAACCAAGTAAACTACTCTAGCTCTCTCAGGCAGATTTTCTCAGTTGACCTGAAGAGATAAGACGGTTGGCTCTAAGTTTATGTGGTATGTGCAAATCTCTCATGGTTAATGTCCTGAAAGCCCATTTAGTTTTGCTACTATCTTACCCTGTGTCTCTGATTCCTAAATGTTAAACCACATTTGCATCTATAAGTGAGGCAGGTCTATTATTCTCCAATGGGTTAATGATTTCTGTCTATTATTTATATGGTCTTTATATCCATCCAGTGCATGCGTATGTATGGTACCCAGTTGAGGTCAGGGTTCATATGCTGACTGCAAGACCTTTATGAAGATGATGCTGATGGTCATAACCTGAGAGTGATGACAGGAAGCTGGATCAGCAGCCCGTGGGTGTCCTGCATAGTTGTAATGGTGGTGGTGGTATAAGGGGTGATGGCAGGGTTGATGGAGTTGGTGGCAGTGGTCTGGGCCAGCACTTGGCACAGAGCAGACATGCAGTGATGAGTGCCTCAGTGAATGGGTGATAGTGGACATGGGCAGCCATTGGCGGTGGTCATCATGGTTGTCATGGATGGGAAGGGAACCAAAGAAGGATGTTGTGGCTGCTGACCTTTCTCAAACCATGGCAAGGCTAGTCACGGGCAAACTGATGGTTTAGTCTTCCTGGGTCATCCAGCTCTTGTCTTTGGTGGAAATGAAGCTGATTGAGAAGTCTTACAAGGCAATTTCTAGAAAGATGACACTCACTTCTGTTACTATCCATGTGTGCACAAGATTATGTGAGATGGGCTGTCTCTCCTCAGAGAAAGCTATATGGAACTTGCAAAAACTTATAGTGGCCCACAGGAGGCAACGTCCCTGAGACTGGATTCTGAGCCCAACAATCAGGGTTGCAAGGTTGAGAAAAGTCACTTGAGAAATAGAGCAGATCTGCCTCACTTTCCTGTGCCCAACTTCCTGCCTCAGAGGAACCCCTGGGGAGAGCTAGTCACACCCAGCAACCCCGGGGAGCACATAGCAAGTAGCCCAGGGAGACCAGTGTGGCCAGGAACATGAGATATAAGTAGGGGAGAGTCTTGGGGTAAAAAGGATGCTGAGGAGGACGCTATGAGTGTTAATGTCATCCGAACAGTCATGTAATGGGCAGGGATGGGACAGCAGAGGTGAGCATAGGGAAGCAGAAGATGAAGGCAGAGCATTGACCTTGCCTAGGGGAGACCATTATGGTGTAGGGTGTGGGAGGAGAACTCTGGGACCTTAGTGTAGATCATTTATCTCCACCCTTACTCCCCCAAAATTTTTCAGTGACTTTAGGGAACCATATATTTTCCGTGTTGTAAGTCTTAGAATACATCTGTGCAAATCTTTTTTTTTTTTTTCAATTCAGAAGAAGTGGAGGGTATGTGAGGAGAAGTTGCTTGGCTAAGTGTGCATTGCTGCTCAGTGACAGAACATGTGCCAAAGCCAAATCCCTGATTCAGAGAAGTCTCTTCTTTTTATACCGTAGGACTTCTTGCTTGGGACTTCTGACCTCATGGTTTTTCTCCATGAGAATTCCCAGTGCATTTCTCCTGTGGAGATCATCTTTCAAAAGACACGGCATATCTGCTGAGGGAGCCACCATTGGGCACCATGGACCTGAGATGTCAGGGACTGTTCTCAGGGCCCCTGCATCTCTGTCATTCCCCACCTCTCCCTCCAGAGCTTGTGGGCACAGTCCACAAGCCAGCGGGGCTTTCAGAAAGAGTCCCTGACAGTCATGTTTGGGGGATTACTTTTTTCTTTTCCACACCCCAGTTTTGCTGGTCTTTCATCATTGGAAAGTACAGGAAGGATAGAGGTAGGAATTTTCCTATGTCTCCTATTTCCTGATGGTGGAATAGGGACAAAATCCAGGTACCTGACTCTCTAGAACCCAATATTATAAATTAGAAAAGGACTGAACTGGGATCAGGAACCTTGGCTTCTAGTTGCAGCCCTGTCAACAACAGATTCTAAGATGTGGGTCTGACCAAGTCTGCCCTCGGGAGTGCAACTCTTCTATTGCAAAGGGAGTGGCATTGGGTAGAGAAATTCAAGATCCTACCAGGTGCTCACACTTAGCATTCTTGGCACGAGGAACATTTTCCAAAGAGAGGAAGAGCCCAAAGTAGTTCCTGGGAGTCATGGACCAGCTGAACCACACATGGACCCAGAGTTTCCTTCTTGCTGGTTTCCCTGCCCCCAGCACGCTTCGGCCTCTGGCATTCTTGGGCACCCTGTGCATCTATCTCCTCACGCTGGCAGGGAACTTGTTCATCATTGTGCTGGTGCAGGCAGATGCAGGACTGTCCACGCCCATGTACTTCTTCATCAGTGTCCTCTCCTTCCTGGAACTCTGGTATGTCAGCACCACAGCGCCCACACTGCTGCGCACATGGCTCTGTGGACGCTCACCCATCCCAGCAGCGGTGTGCTTCACCCAGCTGTATGTCTTCCACTCCCTGGGCATGACCGAGTGCTACCTGCTGGGGGTCATGGCGCTGGACCGCTACCTGGCCATCTGCCGCCCACTCCACTACCACGCACTCATGAGCAGAAAGGTGCGGTTATGGCTGGCAGGGGCCACGTGGGTGGCCGGCTTCTCCGCGGCACTGGCGCCGGCCAGCCTCACAGCCAGTCTGCCCTTCTGCTTCAGAGAGGTGGCCCACTACTTTTGTGACCTGGCCCCACTGATGCGGCTGGCATGTGTGGACACAGGCTGGAACGCTCGAGTCCACGGGACCGTGATTGGCGTGGCCACTGGCTGCAACTTTGTGTTCATTTTAGGACTCTACGGGGGTATCCTAAGGGCTGTACTGAAGCTACCCTCGGCGGGCAGCCGGGCCAAGGCCTTCTCCACCTGCTCCTCCCACGTGACCGTGGTGGCCCTATTCTTTGGCTCTGCCTTCATGGTGTATGTGGGGCCACCCAAGAGCCGCTCCAAGGGCACGGACATGCGTATTGCCCTGGTGTATGCCCTTCTCACCCCGTTCCTCAACCCCATCATCTATACCCTTCGCAACAAGGAGGTGAAGGAGGCTGTCAGAAGGGTCACCCAGAGGATTAAGGCTATGTTGAAGGGACCCTGAGGATCTACAGAGTCATTTGGTGACGTAGGATTTAATTGGTTAGTCGATCAAACAATCAATCAGATAATTTTTTCAAACACACTCCATATTCCAATTCAAGTGGACTGAGTCTTGGATTGAGGCAAACTGAGAACGTTGTAGAGATCAGAGAGACATGACCTCTGAACCCATACCTACCTAACATGGGTGAAAGGACATATCTGAGAAAAAAAATAACCAAAAATAAGGATACAGGTGCAGATATTTAGGCAAACTTAGAACTGACTTTGGAACTGTGTTTGAAAGAGTTTGGAAGAACAAAAGCTGACTGTGGGATTATGTTCCGGATGGGATTCTTGGGGAAGCTCCCAGAAAGGAGGGAAACAAGATTACCAAATGAAAAACCAAAGAACTTCTAAGGTGAATGTTCAGATGTGGACTGGGAAACCATGGGAAGATGGCTGGTAGAAGCACACGGCTCCATGTTCCTGGAATCCCGCAGTACAAGAAAGGTTGAAGCCACAGCTGGGCATTTATTCTCTTAAGGGGAAGACCGGGGCTTAGAGATAAGGGTGCTGGCAGTGCTGATGGTTAGAAGTGAGTCACAGAAATAAGTCCTGCACTGTGAGTTTGAGATCATCAGTTAGTCATCTGGGCGACATCAGGGATGGACTCCTATGAGTGCAGTGCTAGCTCTGGGAACCAAGAGGAGATAATAAAAAGAAGGCATGATTTCTGTTTTCAGAGTTTGCAGTTTTGTTTTGAAGACTCGGTCCTCCATCTCTCTCCCTGTCCCCCACCTTCCCATCCTCTCTTCCCGCCGCACCACCTCCATCACCACCATGACCATCACCACCTCCATCACCACCATGACCATCACCACCTCCATCACCACCAGTGACATATTGACTAATACCAAGAAATAAACATTTCAGTTTTGCTCTATGTCCCTCGATGGTGGGGGGAGGTCATGAAATTGGAGGGAAGCAGTGCCTGGATTGGCAGAAAGGGACTGAGGGAAAGTAAGGTAGCTACGCAGACACTGATTCTGATATTTCCCCAACCCTCAGACCTTGGAATCCTAATCCCCTGGGGACCTAGATGGGACTTCTCTGAAAGTTCCCTTCAGAAGTGGAACTGTAGGATCCTCACAGGTGACGCCTTGTCTCAGGATAACACGGCAGCAACTCTACTGAAAATACACAAAGAAAACTTATTTTTTAAAATAATTCTGGGCAGCCTTTTAGGAAAAATGATAGAGTGAATGGGTTTTGGGTTTCCAGTTTTTTCCTAATGATGTTGAGATACTTTATTTCTAATGCAAGGATGACTTGGTGTTTATTTTAACTTATTTTCCTGGAAGGAAAATGTATGCGGGTGACATAGTAGTAGTAGTGATGTCCCTCCCAAATCAGCAATCCTCACTAGAGCTAGAGAATGGGAATCCCCACTTATTAAATGAAGATAGACTGTCCCACTTGAGGTTCTTCTAAGGCAATGTAGCCTTGGCCTCAGGTCAATTATCCCTGACCATCCAGCCCAGATCTGGACTACATTCTCTGCTCTGAGCTTTGGGGGGGTCCTAAATAAGAAGAAAATCCTTTTAATATTATTAAACCATGAAGGCTAATCTTATGGGGAGTGACAACAACAGCAGAAATCGAACCCATCCCTAGTCAAAGCGATTGTTGCTTTCTTGCGGGAGTGGATGCGGGACCAGAAGGGCCTATCCTGGTGAGACAAGGGAACAAGGTTCAATCCCAGGTTAAGCCAACATAGAATGTTTGAAGACTTACTTGGAGCAGACACCATCTGCACGTAGGTGAACTTCTGGGTTAGGCAGGGCCTAAGCAGCCATCTGCTCAAAATCCCTCTTGTCTTTACAGAAGATAAAACTGAAGTTGGGGGCGCCTGGGTGGCTCAGTTGGTTAAGCGACTGCCTTAGGCTCAGGTCATGATCCTGGAGTCCCGGGATCGAGTCCCGCATCGGGCTTCCTGCTCGGCAGGGAGTCTGCTTCTCCCTTTGACCCTCCCCTCTCTCATGTGCTCTCTCTCATTCTCTCTCTCTCAAATAAATAAATAAAATCTTTAAAAAAAAAAACAAAACTGAAGTCGGTAGGTGGGAAATAACCTGAACAAGTTACATGGGAATTTAGAAATAGGCTGGGAATGGATAGCACCAAGGGTTTCTAACCCTTCCCACCATATCACCGGGGTGCATGCCCTCTAAGTTGCCGTGTTGACCTGAAACTGAAGGTCTGTGGCCTTGACCAAGCGCCACACAGCGGGAGATGCGGTCAGTGGCCTGCAAATTTAGAGGGTCATGGGAGTCCGCAGGGGGTCTGCCTCTCCCACAGAATGAATGTCCCACTTACAGAGAACGTGGCCTGCCATGGGGCATATACGACGCGTTCTCTGCCAGCTTTCGGCCCCAGGTGTCCTGCAGTTTCTACTTTGCCATCCAGAGGTAGGAGTGGGTTCCCTCCTCTGTGGAACCATCCCATGCTCCTGTCTAACCCCACAATCTCTTATGCAGACATGCCATTTATACTGGAGTATTTTGTGTCCGTTTTCTCATTACATTTCCCACAACAGGAAAATGGATGCATTTCTTTCCAAGATCAGTTAGTGGATGAAAAGTCTGACCTCATTTCAAAAATGTCAACTCTCCCGATCAAGAGGAAAGAACAGCATTTAACAAAAGAGAGTCTGATGGCACCCACCGAGTCTTTGCTTTCTCTGCCATTCCTGCTACCTGTTGGCTTTTCAGAGCCTGTGTGAACCCAGAAGTAACATTTCACTTAAATGTAGGCCAGATGCAGAAAATCCTTTTAAACAGGATTTACATGAGCCTACAGAGTCATTCGTGGAAAGGTATTTTGTTCTCCACCGTCATAAAGTTCTAAAAATAAGAAATTATAGGTAATTTCTCTAGTTCTTTGCCTCCCTTAGTGAACAAGTGACAGCCTTTTTGAGCTTTCCCAAAAAGTGGGGGGGGGGGGAGAGATTGATTAACCAAGGGGTAAATGAGGCTCAACAAGTCACCTGGAATCTCCTCGGGGAAACCATAACCATAAATAATGAATTTTATTTTAGTGAGAATGTGCATCCAAGACCTACCTGAATGTGAAAGCTTGATGGTGGGACCTGGCAATTTGTGTTTCCACAAGCCTCAAGATGATCTGGAGCAAGGTCAAGTCCGAGAACCACTGACCTGATCTGATTGGTGAAATTGGATGAGGACCTGGGGCATGTGTGGCCAGCCCTCTGCTCTGCTCCCCTGCTTGGGAGCCCCCCGTCCCTTTGTGCGTTCTGCTCAATGCCATGGATTAGAAGGGGACTGTCCCTATGGAGGAAGTCCCGTAATCAGGTGGGGGAACCATAAGCAAAATGATTACTCCCACTGCCAAAGTAAGATATCCGACACCCCCAAGTAAATAATATACCAGATAGATAGATAAATCCTAAGTAAGGATATAAATCATTTAAAGATACTAATTGTCAGAACCCACCCACTGAAGGCACATAAAATACTGACTTGAAGCATGCATGGAATTAAACGCATGCTAGGCTATAAAATAAGGTGCACTAAAGTGGGTGAGCCCTTTGTCCTGAAGATCTAACGTATAGCTTGGTGGCCATAGTTAACGATACTGTATTGTCTATTTAACATCTGCTTAAGTGGGTAGATCTCCAGAGTTCTTGACACACAAAAAAAAGGAAGAAAGACAGAAAATGAAATTATGTGAGGTGGTGGGTATTTTATTAGCTTGATCGTGACAGTCATTTCACAGTGAGCAGTACTTAGCCTCAGTTTGGTACCCACAGTCCACCACGGTCCGGAAGCAGAGGATCGTCCTTCTGACGTATCTTCACAAGGTCAACGGTAGCCTCGCGCTCTGTCACTCACCTCCTTGACCCCACCACGCGGGTGTTTTATCACATCATCACGAGGAGAAGGAGGGTGAGTGGAGTACAACCAGGTATTTTGAGAGAGGGTGAGAGACCACACTCACCTAACTTTTATCACAGTATCTTCTCATAATTGTTCTATTTTATTGTTAGCTACTATTGTTGATCTCTTACTCTAATTTTTTAAGATTTTATTTAAATTCAAGTGAGTTAACATACAGTGTATTATTAGTTTCAGGGGTACAATTTAGTGATTCGTCACTTGCACATAACACCCAGTGCTCATCACAACAAGTGCCCTCCTTAATGCCCATCCCCCAGTGACGCCATCCCCCTACCCCCTCCCCTCCAGCGGCCTTCAGTTTGTTTCCTATAGTTAAGAGTCTCTTGCTGTAATTTATCAATCAAACTTGTTCACAGGTGTGTATGTACAGGAAAAAAACATAATGTGTATGTATATCCACAGTTTCTGGCATCCACTGGGGGTCTTGGAACACATTACCCACAGAAAAGAAGGGACTAGTACATACGTAAATCAAAACATCAAATTGTACACCTTAAATACAAACAATTTCTATTTGTCAATCGTAAAAGTCAAATAAAATAAGCCTCAACACGGTTAAGAGAATTAATATTATATAGACTGGCTTTTAACTCATGACATAAGTAAATTTATAATAAATAACTAAATGATAAATTTTAAATGTCCATATTTTGATATTTAAAAGAGCACTTCTAAACAACTTATGAATCTAAGAAGAAATTATAAAGGTAAGTATAAAACATTCAGACCTGAACAATAATAAAAAAATCATAATTTCAAAACTTCTTGGTAAAGCCGAAGTGCTTCTTAGAGAGAAATTTGTAACCTCAAATGTTTACATTGTAAGAGAAAGAATGTGCAATATTAGTCTAAAGTAGGAACTAAGAAAAATAATATCAGAGAAGAAAACGAAGAAAGTTGAAGGAAGAAAAAGATACATAGGGGAGCAGAAATTAATATAATAAAATATACAACAAAGAGGATATATAAATTAAAGAGTTCATTCTAGGAAAAAAAGAATAAAACTCCTGACAAGACTAACCAACAAGAGGAAGAGAGGGGTAAAAATAAGAAATATGAAGAATGAAAAATAAACTATCCGTTTAAGCCACAAAGTTTAAAATGATAAGATGATAACTATAAACAATATACACCAACTAACGAAAATTAGTTAGCTAGATTTGTTTTTAGGAAATTTAAAATTATCAACGTCAAGTTCAAAAGCAGTGGAAAATCTTAATAGCAAATTAGTTAAAAATTTTCCTCTAAAGAAAACATCAAACCCAGGTAGTACCAAGTACTAAAGAAAAAGGCAACTACTGTGTTTAGCCCCTCTAGAGAACAGAATTCCTGGAAATACCACTCAACGATGCATTTTAAGAAGATTGCCTGATACTGATTCCAAAATAAATAAAACCAGTGTAAGAAGAAAGACTCAGAGACCAGTCTCACTCATCAACATCAATGCAAAATTTGCCCTCCCCATACCCCTGAGCCAAATTCAGTCATCTGTACTAAGTGGTTATGACTGAGATTGGTTTATCTCAGGAATGTAAGATTGACCTAACATTTGAAAAGTGAATAGTACAATTTATCATATTAATGGATTAAAAAAAATGATGATTATCTCTTTTGATGCAGGAATAAAAACACATTCAATAATCATTCATAATTTAAAAATGAGAAACTACAACAAAGTTACAAATAGAAAAAAAAAACCTTCCTGATAAGGCATTTTATTTCTTTAAGATTTTATTTATTTATTTGAGAGAGAGAGAGAGATAGTGAGAGACAGCAGGGAGCCTGATGTGTGGCTCAGTAAATTAAATATAGGGCCATTCAAAGAGGTTTGAGTATAAAAAGAAAGCAAACCTCAGGCATAGAAACAGCAAAACAATGGATGACCTAAGAATCATTTGTATTTAATTGGGGATCATTTTTTTCTTAGCAGCAAATATGACCCTGTGATCATGACCTGAGCAGAAGGTGGATGCTTATCCAACTGAGCCACACAGGCGCCCCTGATAAGGCACTTTTAAAAATCATGCAGCAGACCTCATAGTGAATTATGAAAACCATTTCCTTTAAGATTGAGAGTGAAACAAGATTAATGGCTGTGGGAGGTACTGGTTATCGCAGCAAAAAGCAAAAGGAATAAAGAAATTAAAAGAATAAACACTGGGAAAAGTTGTAATTATTTTTATTTTTTTAATTTTTTTTTAAGATTTTATTTATTTGAGAGAGAGAGAATGAGAGACAGAGAGCATGAGAGAAAGGAGGGTCAGAGGGAGAAGCAGACTCCTTGCTGAGCAGGGAGCCCAATGTGGGACTCGATCCCGGGACTCCAGGATCATGACCTGAGCCGAAGGCAGTCGCTTAACCAACTGAGCCACCCAGGCGCCCAGTTGTAATTATTTTTAGATGTATTCTTACTTATGTTGAAGCATAGATAACCACAGATAAATTATTAATATTGATATGGAGGGTCGACCAGTGTGCTGGTCACAATTCAATGAAAAAAAAAAAGCCAATTGCATTATTGTATAACAACAGCAATCATAAAATATAATTAAAGAGAAATCAAGTGTCTGTCTGCCATTTGTATATCTTCTTTCACGAACTTGAATTTAAAAAATCTTAAAAAAGAGAATTCATTATAGCAGCAAAATATATATAAAGTACTTAACAAAAGATGTTCAAACTTTTGGAGAAATTCTTATAAATTTATATTCAAGGTCATTATCGAACACTTTTATAAATCATGATGAGATAGAACACACTCGTGGTTTGGGAAATCAATATTAGGAAAACATGTCTGCACCCTGAATTGGCCTTTTTTTTTTTTTTTTTAAGATTTTATTTATTTGTCAGAGAGACAGAGAGAGAGTGAGCACAAGCAGGGGGAGTGTGAGAGGGAGAAGCAAGCTCCCCGCTGAGCAGGGAGCCTGATGTGGGCCTTGATCCCAGGACCCTGGGACCATGACCTGAGCTGAAGGCAGACGCTTCACTGACTGAGCCACCCAGGCGTCCCATGAATTGGCCTTTTGATAAAACAATATCTCACACAATTTCCAAATGTGGTGTTCATGGGATTTGACAATCTTCCCCAAAGTTAAGAATAGTCATAACATTCAAGAAGAAAGGGGAGAAAAGGTGACATATGGGGGTAGAGTGGGGCAGGGGGTTGGTGACAGCATTTCCACCAGACATCAGGTGAGTCAGACTTATAAAATAATTCAGTTATACTCAGTGGCCTATGAAAGGGACAGCATTAGAAGAAATTATAAATTAAACTTTGGTTTATATAATAAAGAACTATTTTGAATGTAAATCTTTTCTCTAATGGCTTTTTAGAAGTAGAACTAAAATGGGCCATGTGGGGGAGTATTAAATACACATGACAAGCAGAACAATATTCAGCATTTGGAATCTGGAACAAGAGGTTGTAGGGTGCCTGCCATGGTTTATAAAAAGATGCACATAATTTCAGCATAAAAATTGCCAAAGGACTTTTACTTATTTATTTATTTATTTAGATTCCTACACATGTGAACAGAAGGGAAGAAGAAAGTGAATGTGAATATCACTTTAGAAATTAAGAGCTGTTCTGAATTTTCATAAGTTTTTGTCTTGGAAAACAAAGGCCATTTTTTGGGGGGGGGGAGATATACTTTCAGATATCGCTGAAATGACTGGCCACAAGTAAAGTCATGAACCATTCATAGTCTCTCATCGTAGACATGGTTTATGATGCGCTTGGATCTACTAAATAATCTGCATAATGAAAATTAACATGGAAACAAAACAGACATGCTCTGTGCCCAGGGTAGACTTCCGGGCAGCGTCGGCAGGAATCTCATCTAAGAGGCTTGCTTCGATGTGATTCCTGTGCACGATGTGGTCTGGTTTCCAGGGGCTCACAGAATTCTATTCTTATGCTTCTCTTATTAATAACAATCAAGAGATTTATTTAAAAGTTTCTAAACAAACTTTGAAGTCCAAGTGATAGCTTTATAGTTTCCTTCTAATTACAGCTTATTTCTTTCCTGGTGGGTGGCTATTCTGCAATTTTCATTTGTCTTCTTCAACAGGGTTTATATGACACTCCCCTGTGACCGCTGCTGTCATGGGGGCTGGTGGGTGTCATCTCTGCCATCTGCAAGTCACACAAAGGACTCTGCCGACGAGTTCTGGGTGGCAGGGTGCAGGGTGGATGTGCGCTCTGCAAGGCGTGACAAGTGACTTGAAATGGGCTAGCTTATGTCAGGGGGTTTATGGTGGTGCTGGGGGGGGGGGCCATTAGAGAAGTGGGTTTCATGCAGGTCCTCACCGGGTGGGACCATGTACTTTGAACTGGGCCAAACCGCAAGTATTCCAAGGACTCTGCGTGAATATCTGCAGCTCGCTGGGTAACAGACTTTGCTTGGTGAGAACCCCCACCACCAAGTATGTTCAGCCAAGATGGGTTTTATGCTGCCAACACCAATCAAAATTCTTTGTAAATAACACACATACACGCACACACACGCACGCACGTGTGCATGTCCCCTTTGTCTTTAAAAATCCCTGATGTTTGTTCCCTAGGAGGACACAATTTGGGGTGCCACCTGAATCTCTGCTCTCCGAATTACAATGATAAGACCCCAAATAAATGCTTTTGTTTGTTTCATTTCAGTTCTGCCTCTTCTCTTGGGGGAAAAAGCTTATACGTATAGATTGCTTTGAAGCTCAAATGAGAGAAAACTTGTTGAAGAATATCTATTTGCTCTCCACGCACTTGAGAATTTTAAGCTGGATGGAGGCTTTCTGGGATGCCGAGAGACATCTTTTCAGGGACCATGACAAAGGGAAGCAGTGTCAAAACACTAGAGTCAGAGAAATGCTATTCAAAACAAAGTGTGTGTGCATGGAAGAGATTTTTACATTACAGTCGCAGATCCAACTATGGTCCACGGTCCTAATCAGATCTGTAGCCTGTCTTGGAAATAGATTTTGGTTGGAACCCATCCCCATCGGTCCCCTCTAGGTATTGTCTGTGGCTCCTTGCCCACTACAACAGCAGAGTGAATGGTTGTGACACAGCCAAAGGGCTTGCACAGGCTGAAGTAGTTACTATGTGGCTCCAATAAGAAGTTGGCCCACCCCTTCCTACAGTATTTACATGTTACCCTATAAAGTATAGACTGGTAAACGTTGACAGATTAAATTATAATCCTAGGACAAATTATATGCTCAGGATAAATTAATAAAGTGGCTGCTTATTGTTTTCATGTTTGTTTGTAATTTTGGCATCTCCCCACCGATGGTTCTGGTTCTGAGAGAGCATCCTTAGGTGCTTTGCAGAATACTTTTCTTAGCTCTGCTCAGCTCTTTCCCAAGGCTTCTTACCTTCTATTTCTCTCTGCCTGCATGATCCTAGTCCTATGAGCATGCCCTGCACACACTTGGGGAGACAAGGGAAGGTGTGAGTTGGGTGAAAGCATTGTTAGGAGATCTTCTAGTTAGATGAACAACTTTTCTCAAAGAATATGTGTTTTATAATAACTTTGAAGGAAAAGACCTAGGGGTCTGTCACAAGGGTCTTAGCGATGACACTCAAAAGCTTTACTGATAAGCTCAAAGGGAACCTAGAGTATACTCATCAAGTTTGTAGGCGACATGAAGTTGGCAGATGACAGAGTCAGAATCTAACAACCTCGAAAAGCTCCTGGGAAATAGACTGAATGTCACAAGAGGAACCGTAATGGAGGTAAGGAAGAGTCTTATGTCTGGGCAGAGAAACAAATAAAGCAAGTACAATAACCACGACAAACCCTCCAAACACGTATGGACAGGGAGAAATGTTTATATCTATTTATTAAGGTATTGCTAGGGTCTTCCCTATGCCAGGCACTGTGTTAGACAAGAGGAATTTAGCATGGAACAGACAAATATGGAATAGACAAACATGATCTCTGCCTTTATGAAGCTTAAAATTCAGTATGGCAATAGAGATTGGATATAAGTTATTAGAAATGAGATGAATTCCTAAGTACAGAGTTCTCTGGAAACATAAGGGGAGACTCTGGTCTATCCTGGTTGTAAATGTTGAGTACATTTATGGGGGGGTATGGGGATAGTTATCAGGGAAACCTTTCTTTAATTCTTGCAACAAACTGTTACTCAATATCTACTTTGTTCCAAAAGAACAATGCCAGGCACTGAATAATAGTGTTAAACAAACTTGGTCTCTGTCTTCACTGACTTTATAATTTATTGGTAAAAAGAGAGAAATAAGCATATAAATCAATAATTAAAACATGTACTTATTAAAAGAGTCACCAGGCTGCAGTGAGCAGAATAGAGGTGGGAAGGTAGGGTGTTTACGTAATGTGGTCACGTAGGACTTCTCTTAAGGGATGTTAGGTGGAGACCAAAGGATGAGGAGGCGTTACCTTGGTGGAGGGGGGCCCAAACAGATGCGCACACCACCGGGATTTTGTTGTGGAGTGTCCTAAGCAGAGGGGAGCGTGATTCAAAAACTTAGGGGATGTAGCTGATTCTTATTTTTATATGAAGTCTTTGTAGTCTCATTGCTGTTTTCAGTAAGCAAGACAGTGACAAAGCCAAACCAATCTGAGAAAGAGGGACCAGTACGTTGAGGTACTTCAACACACATGCAGCTCAGTTGGAGGATCTTTGGATGGAAGGAAAGGTAGTCAAGGCAGGACATGAAAGCTGTGTTCTAGTCTTTGTGAATCTAGAGTCTAGTGTGGGGTCCGGACCGATTGCTTCAGGACCATTGTGTGGGAGGGACAAGGAGTTGAGTTTCAGCTCATGGAAACTAAAATGTTAACGATCAGATTGGTCCTTTTATTTTGTAATACAGTGAACTCCTCAATTGGGAAATTATAAATTAATGTTGAAAACACTAGAAAGGAAAATGGCATCATGGCAGGGAGGGAAAGAAGCAAAGTATGTGGATCACCTCGTATGTACTAGACACTATATTCCATTTTTATGTATTTTATCTGAGAAAGAGAAAGACATTCAGCTATCGTGTTCTCACAATACCAACATCAGACTAGATCCCTCTGTGATTGTGATAACATGAGAAAGAAAAAGGCCACTTAATAATCACATATAAGCATGTACAAACATGAGATCACCATACAAACCATAAAAAAGGAATCTCCCTCTCCTAGCGGAATATGAGTGACTGCTTCTTTATCAATTACAGCTTTCACCTACCTTCTGGGTAAGATTCATTAAGATGCCCAATCATAGAATCCAATTCAGACCAAGCCCTGCTCCCTTGAGTCTGCCCCCAGACCACCTAACACGAATCCCTTAGAAATTCCGCTCTAACATCCCCTTACTGAAACCCTGCACGGTGCACATGATGTGTGACCCTCTCAAGGTGGCGAGTCAGTAGAGCTGATTTCGTGAAACTACAGGTGTGTTTCCATCCTTCGGCCAGAAGGCATTGCCATGCCTGTGATGCGCTCTCTCTAAGGGTGAAGAAAATAAGGCTGGAAGAGAAGTAACTTCGATGTGGTTCCAGAGTTACTTTGAGGAGTTTAATTAACAAACATTTACATCTAGGACAGGAAGCAGGAGGGCATATAGACACATTCTAGAATGAATGAGGTTACTTTTTGTGTTCATCTCACTTAACCTTCACCGTACACGCTTATGCAGGGACAACATAGACCCAAAGACACACAGGACAGCTTAAGGGCGCATGGCAATGAGCAGGGCTCAGGAGGACAGGCCTTGAAATGGGCAGCACTTGAGACCTCGGGTACATTTCTCCAACCGCTACCAACATTTCTGAGCTTAGAAGTGATGAACACGGTTCTCGAGTCAGAGCATGGGCACTTCCAGCTGTGTGACCTGGGGCACATCTTTACACTCTCTTTGCCTTGGTTTTCCCAAATGGGAAATGGGACTACAATTGCACCCACCTCACAGAGTAACTGCGAGGATCTTATTCGTGCATGCGCTGTGCTTGGAAAGATATGTGTGACCTTGCAGAGGCTCCGTAAATGGATATTTTGGTAGAGCTGAGGTTGAAATGAAGGTTTCTGAGACTCCAAAACCCCTGCCTTCCCTCCACCTCCCAGAACAGGCAGCTCCTATCAGAGAAGCTTCCTGAAGGAAGAGCGATACAGGGCTGGATCAGGCACATGATCAGGGGAAGTAATTGGTTAGAAAGATTTGGTGAAATACAAAATCTCTTTGGACTTGTGAGGCCAGACAGGAAATGCAAGGGTGCATGTGATTATGGGAAGAAGGGTGGGAGGGTGGGGCCATGTTTTCAGAGCCAGAGTCCAAGAGTCTGTGTTAAGAAGTCGGTGGTGATAGGGAGAGGGGAGGTGTCAAGGAAGGGATGGTGAGATGGGGAGCATTTGGGAGAACTTCTCGGAGCCAGGTAATGGAAGGTGACGTGGAATCCATCCAAGTGCCTTCCCAGGAGGCTGGCCCTGATTCTCACCTGCTTCTGGGGCTGGAGGTCTCTTCCTTGCCTGTGCCCCTTGTGGCCTGAAACAGGATTGGCTCGGGGGACCCTGCTCCTTGGGGTTGGACTCTCTGAAGAGGAGAAAAGCCTCCTAGATCCAGTCTTCGTCTCCCACGTATGTCTGAGCCTAGCAAGACAGAAATAGATGCAGGCGACGTGCGGCTTCTGGTAGGTGATCCGAGAACCACGCTAGTGATGCAGATTGGGGATGTGAAACGTGGGACCTACAATAAGGGATTTGAAAACAGCTAATATTTTGAAATTGAATTGGAGTTGGCTTAGTGAAAAGATGACTTAAATAAGGACTTGGAATGTCTGGTTTTGAGAATCATAGACTACCAGGTCCTTCCCATCATCCTGATCCCCCCGTTTGATACTTAAATTCGCTCTACAACCAAGAGAGTGGCTAACTGTGCTAACACCTGCTTTGAAAATGTTGAGAGACAGGAAGCTGCCCTGTGTGCGACCACAGACTGGCTATGTGCTGGCGTGGAGGGCAGAAAGTGGGGTCTTCTGAGAAAATCACTCATGACATGGGAACTGTGAATACAAAGATCTAAGGAGGTGTATCATTTCGGGAGCAGCTGTATTTGAAAAGACTTCACCCAGAGAGGGCCGTATGTAGGCTCTCCAACTGGGGGGTTAAAGACACTTGCTGACAGAATTTTAGATCCAGAGGGTGGGTGCTTCTGGAATTATGCCATGTTTGCCTTGACCTACATCTACAGTTGGCTTCAGAAAAGCTAATAGGTAGAAAGAGAAAACATCATCAGTAACAGTTACTATACACCAAAGATGATCAAAAATACTTGTTGAATTTAATTCGTCTGGGTGGGCAAGAATAATGGGTTTTTCCACAGGATTAGGGGAAGGGACGCAAGACAAAATTTACCATGCTAAGTTCCTTTAGATATATTGAGCCTGAGATGCCAATGGGGATGACGAAGGGTGTGTTCAGGTGCAGCTGAAGAATATAACTTAAATTCAGGCTACAAAAAAGTTCAAGTACATTCACAAAGCATTCACTGAGCTCACAGGTCTGTGCTTGTTGCTCTGGGCATCTGTGGGGATATACAATAGTTAACAAAGTACTACATTTACTCTCAAGGATCTTGCCAATTTCTGGGAAGACAGACTCCTTACAAAGTTGGTACAGTATGCTAAGTGGGCACTGTAAACGTGGAAGAAGGAATCGGTCACTTTTTCCAAGAGAGTCAGGAAAGGCTTCACTGAAGAGCTGGCATTTGACCTAATTTTGAACGATGAGAAGCAGTTGCCGGACAGGGAAAAAAGAAAGAGGGGCAAACCAGAAGCAAAAGGTTAAGAGGGGCACAGATACCAGAAACGCAATGAAGCAAAGATTTCTGTTTTAACGTCATTAGTCTCCTATAATTAGAGAGGTGAATGCACAGTCCCTGTAGATACAAGAGGTTCAAGAAGAGTGCCTTACGCACTAATAGCTTTGAATCAATTGAGCACTTTAAAATATCAAACTTAGGAGTTTATTTGCACTGCAGGGCACTTGGGTTTAAGGGCAATGTTGGGGTTTGGGTGGGTGGTATGAGCTGAGGGGAAAGTATGGGGGCTCTACTATTCAATTAATTAGTTCGATTAAAAAATTGGTTTCATTGAATACTTTGAAGTGAAAGCCATTGTACCAAGTACTAGGATTACAAAATAAGTAAGACACAGCAGATTGTCAGCATGGAAACTAGAATTTGGGCAGGCTCTCCAGAGGCACTGAGACATATATGGGACATGGTGTAGCTGTCACTGGCTACCATTTTTATGCATCTATAGTCACACTGTCTGTGATGGTTTGTGTTGGTGGTTTCTCTCTCCCTCTCTCTCTTTTTGCATTTGCTTTACGCTGTGCTTGAAAACGGATAGAATGTGCAACACTTTTTTTTGGTATGAAATTCACCAAGCCAGCTATGCATTCCCCACCTCTACTGATTACCATCGATTTTCTGAACATGCAGGATGTATGCTTCTTGCCTCTTGATCAGGTTCCTTCTGAGTCGTGAACCACCCTGCTTGTCTTTTCACCAGCAATACCCGCAAGGCAAATTCACACCTTTGTCTCTGAGCTGGAGGTCAGAATAGTTAAATATCAGTGATGTTTTAAAAACTACATCTGAGGTCCCAAATCACTGGGCAAAACTCCCAGTTGCGACACCGCGGAGGGGAACATGCATTTCCCTAGGTCCAGCTGCTTCCTGTTCTGTGCCCACACATGGGATTTTTGTCTGAAATGTTTATTTTCTTCTTTTAGCTAACTGCTACTGTTCTGGAAAATTCAGTTCGGGAGTTTCTTCCTCTGAGAAGCCTCTCAGTCACCCTGGGCTGAGGAACGAGCCTCTTCCTCAGCACTCCGTAGCTCTGCACTTCTCAGGCGACACCAGGATGACTGACTGGTGTGCCGCTTTCCCTTCGAGGCTATCAGCTATCTGGGGGCAGGGACTGCACCTTGCTGAAGTCGGATTCCTTCTGCCTGACACATGTGTATTCGAGAAGTATTTGTATTTGTGAACAGAACCATAAGATTTGCCACTGCATTCATCTCATATACAAAACCCACCTTTTGAATCTGACTGAAGGAAACACTATGACCTGGGGAAGGGGGTAGAATGTTTGGGGAAGGGCACATAGTGTAGACAGCATGGAGGGTATGAGTTCAAATCCTGTTTCTGTGACATGGTGTCTATAAGAAAAAGAAGAGTGTCATCATCTCACCATTCTCTCTGCTCTTGAACTTTCCCATCTGTAAAATGGGTATAACAATGGTACTCATTGCTTGTGTGAAAATTAAGTAAAATACAAAACACTTGTAAAAATGCTTGATGCGTTGTGAGCGTTAGCAGTTGTTATCTTTAGAGCAGTATCCCCAGTAGCAGCAGTAATAGTAATAAAATGCTGCCTCTATTAAAATAAATAAATAAATAAAGAGAAATGAAGTTTTGAGTTGGGTTAGGCAGTCACTTCCACCCAGTTTTGTCTCCCTCCCTCCCCCACCTCCGCCTTCCATGGAACCGCACAACCACTCAAGCTTAGCTGAGTTCATACTCCTTGGTTTCCCCAAAGTGGGCCACATCAGGGGCTGGCTTTTTGTCTTGCTGCTGTTGGCATACCTGTTCACTATCTGTGGCAACATGCTCATCTTCTTAGTTATACGACTGGATGCAGCCCTACACACACCCATGTACCACTTTGTCAGTATACTCTCCTTCCTGGAGCTGTGGTATACAGCCACCACCATCCCCAAGATACTGGCCAATCTTCTCAGCGAGAAGAAGACCATTTCTTTTGCAGGATGCCTCCTTCAGACCTACTTCTTCCACTCCCTAGGGGCCTCTGAATGCTACCTTCTTACAGCCATGGCCTATGACCGATACCTGGCCATCTGCTGGCCCCTCCACTACCCCGCAGTTATGACCCTAACACTCTGTGGCAAGATGACTGCTGCCTGTTGGACTTGTGGCTTCCTGTGTCCCATTTCTGAAGTCATCCTGGTCTCCCAGCTCCCCTTCTGTGGCTATAATGAAATTCAACACATCTTCTGTGACTTTCCACCTCTGCTGAGCCTGGCCTGCAAGGACACATCCACTAATGTCCTCGTTGACTTTGCCATCAATGCCTTCATCATTCTTACCACCTTCCTCTTTATTATGGTTTCCTATGGAAGAATCATTGGTGCTGTACTGAAGATAAAAACAGCAGCGGGGAGAAAGAAGGCCTTCTCCACCTGTGCCTCACATCTCATTGTGGTTCTCATCTTTTTTGGCAGCATCATCTTCATGTACGTGCGCCTAAAGAAGAGCTACTCACTGACACTTGACCGGACACTTGCTGTAGTCTACTCTGTACTGACACCACTGGTCAACCCAATTATCTACAGTCTTCGTAACAAGGAACTCATTAAGGCCATCAAGAGGACCATCTCCCGGAAAGGGGGGAGAGCTAGTCCTACTCACCACTGACTCTCTACCAAGGTCCTTCTTCCACTTCAATGTTGGCCTCAGAAAAGTTCCATGCATCTTTGTCCTGACCGTGAATAATCTTCCCATTATCACACCTCTATGGATCTCATCTCCTCTTGCCTTCTCAAAGACATAATTTACGTTTTTCTTTAATTTCCTACATCTTTATGGTTTTCCATTTTGTACTTGATCCGTGCTTTCAGCATTTAAGAATACTTTAGAATCTCCCTTCTTAATAAGCACACATATCTCCTTGGCATACATTCTCAGGCAGCTAGAAGTGCATTTCTCTCGGCTCTCATTTCCAATTAAACTTCTCAATGTGATTAATGACACAATCTACCTCCTCTTCTTCACTTTCTACCCACTTTACATCCCGTTGCAATCTGGCTTTGGCTCAACCTTCCAAACAATACTTTGCCAAGATCATTAATGACCTCCATGCTGAATCCATTAGACCCTGCTTGTCTTTCCTCTTTCTTGAACTCTTGATACACGTGACCAGTTCTTACGTCTTAAAAAAGTTTGTCTCTTAGCTTCAATTGCATCATTATCTTTTCATTTTCTCCTTATTCCTCGAATCCATCTTCCTATCTTTTTTTGTCCTGTCTTACTAGATGCTTGAGTTACTCTTACAGCTTTAAATTTCCTACCTAGGCCAGAACTCTTTGAGTTCTTCAAATACATTAAGATTTGTATGGCTCCAAGAACTTCGCACTGTTTCCCCCCAACGCTTCATTCGGTTCACTTCTCATTGTGAGTGTTTGTTCAAATGTCACATTCAAGTGACATTATCTTCGAGAGGATAATATATGTGATCACCTAATGTATGTTACCTAATATATGTTACTCATTTTTTTCTCTTTTAAATTATGTTTGTTTCCTTCCAAATATGTATCACAACTTATATGTATATATGTAGATAGATAGATACTATGTATACTATTTATCAGTATAGATATAATTTGTTGCTCTTTCCTACAAGTCTATAAACTGTATTTGGTCTGAAATTATGTCAGTTTTGTTACTTGCTGTATGTCCAGAATCTAACAAGTGTCTAAACTTGCTGAGTATCAATAAAAATGTCAAGAATGAAAAATATAATGAATCTGACCCACTCCTCTCACTTACACATTCTGGTCCCTACTCTAATCACTACTGGACCCCACTCTTTTTTACAGTGCCTTGATCCACTCCGGTTGAACATGCCCCTGTCTCCTGTACAACCAGCTTCAGCTTGTCCTACCTCTGCCCTTTAAATCTCTGGGTAATACTGACAACCCTTGTTAATCACTAACTGTGTGCTACTCTCAGTTATCTTTTCTGGATCTCTACTTCTTTATTCACAAATAAAACATATACCTTCCAATGATAATAAGATCTTTCTAAAATGTGACTGGCCTCCTGGACCCTGAGTGAGGACAGAGACAGGCCAGGGACACCGCACTGTTAATACAAACTCCTGATCCTACCTGTTGCTCCTACCTACAGCGGTTTTATCTTCTTTTTCACACATGAGCTGCCCCTTTACTCTCCTGTTACCTTGCCTTGAAAAGAACCCTGTCTCAGGATTTTGGATTTGAATCTCAGTTGTTCTCCCAGCCATTTATGTGACATTGGCTGCCCAACGGGGTGTTTCATTTCCTGGATCTCATATGGACGGGATACTACTTGCCTCATATGACTCCTCACAATCACTGATGTGAGCATGATCAAAAGACAGACAGTAACCAGTGGAGGGAAGGGTCCAAAAACAGGACCGCGGTACTGCTCATGAGGATGTAAAATGGTGCGGTCACTTTGGAAATCAGTTTAACAGTTTCTCAAAAGTTTAAACATATCATCACCAGATGACCCAGCAACTCCACTCCTACGTATATCTACCCAGGAGAACGGAAGAACTCATACATGGAAGCACTGTTCACAATAGTCAAAAAGTGGAAATGACCTAAATGTCCATCAGATAATGGATGGATAAATAGAATATGGTATATCCAAAAATGGAACATTATTTAGCATTAAATGTGAACGCTTAACACAAGTATTGATGTGGTTGGATTAAAATATATGTTACAGTATGAATGAACTTTGAACTCATGCTAAGTGACAGAAACTAGTTGAAAAAAACCCACATATTGTATGATTCCATTATGCAATGGCCAGAATAGACAAATGCTAGGGGTAAGGGATTGGGGAAGGATAGGGTGATGCAAATATTCTAAAAGTAGATTGTGATGATAGTTGCACAAATACTAAAAGTCACTGAATTGCACAGTTTAATAGGTGAACTGTATGGCATGCAAGTTATGTCACAATAAAAAAATAAACATTTTTAAAGAGGTGAAATAAAGACAATTTCAGGAAAAGAGTGAAAGAAATTATTGTCGGTAGACATGCATTACAAAAAATGTTGAAGAAAATTCTTCAGGCAGAAGGAAATAATACTAGATAGAAATTCCAAACTACACAAAGAAATGAAGAGCACAAGAAATGGTGGAAGGTAAATAAATAACATCAAATTGTGGTATATTCTACAACAGCCATAAGAGGAAAAGAACTACAATGAAATGACATGGGGTAAAGCTCATAAACATAATGTTGAGTGAAAGAAAGCAGAAACAAGAGTGTAAACTGTATGAATGAATTTATATAAAATACCAAAACACGTAAAATCCACCTACAGTGTTAGATGTCGGGTAGCTGGTCACATATGGGGCAGGAGAGGAGTTGTGTTGGATGTAAGGGAGCGTGGGGGAAATTTGGGAGATGTTTCCACTGTCCTGTTCTGAATGCTCCTTACATAAAGATTTAATCTGTGAAAGTTCACTGAGTTGCACATTACTGAGTGTTCTGTATAGATATTTCAATACCTTTTAAGATCCAGAGTCACCCTCTAGCTTGTACTTTTTCATTTCTTTGCTAAATTGTATGTTCTGTATAATAAAAGGTTATGGTTCCAAACACAGTAGCTGCACAAAGTGCATAATTTACTTAGAGTGAAGTAGAATAAAACAAATCAGATAGGGGGTGTAAAACAAACTAGGAAACAAGCCAAAAGACAGGTGAGTGCTCCCTTCTATAATTTCTGAAGGCTTTGCTCTCTGTTTTCCATGGAAATTCCCATCCTGCTACATTTAAAGTAAGCATGGAGGAGAGGGAGGGTAGAGGAGGAGTATGTTGTCTGTCTCGGAGAATAGAAAGGGATAGTGTGAAAGCTTTCTGCTCTCCATATATGTCTAAGGACCATATGGAGAAATAATAGTTGTAACATACAATAATATAGAGAGAAAAATGGATGCAGAAATAGCAAAGGAGAGAAATTAAAATATAGGTAAAGAAATAGTGAAGCAGTCTCATCCATAAAGGAGGATCATGATTTCTTCCCTGTTTGTTCTGCAGAAGTTGTATGTTTATTTATGTTTATATGTTTGCATATTGTGTGTGTGTATATATATACATGTATAAGTACATACACACATAAATATGTGTTTTCTCTCTCACAGGTCCCACAACAGAGGAACCCATTTGAAACTTGGGCTTCCACCCCAATTACTGTATTGTGTGGAAAAAAAAATCATCTCTCTGAGAGATGTTCTATCTCAACCTGGGCAGGTAGTTACTATTATTGAAGGGAACTCCCAGGTGACAAAGGACCATTGGCTGATGAACTTCCTGTGTCTCGGTGCCCTCCCTGAGAGACCACTTTGGCAACCCCAGGAGGGCTGCTCTAAAGGCCCAGGGGCTTCTGCCTCTGTGAGGACCTAACAAGGACACAGGCCACGGGAGAGGAGACTCTAATGGTGTGACTGACTCCCACAGGGCTCCGTCAAAGTGCTGCACTCCCTTCCAGCCCCAGGAGTGCCCGCTGTGACTGTAAATGAGGGGAAAGAAGTGAGCAGGAAGCTCTCCCAGCTCCAGACTCTGAGGGGTGATTGGACTCCCCAGCATAAGCCCCGCAGAGCCCTCCCCACCATTGAGCTCTGGGTAAGACATTGTCACTCAGGCACTTTTACTCTCATGTTCTTTTCTGGTTGGAGCGCTGAGAAGAAAATGAGCATTCAGAAATAGGGAGAGGGCTAGAAGAATTAGGGTCCACAGGCATATCATTCAGAACACAAAAAATATTTAAAATAAAACACAAAGATATTCTGCTTTCCTAATGCTATCATACAGTCTGGGCACAGAATGAGCAAATTGGCCATGTTTTAACTAGTGTGATCCTGAGCAAGCCATCTCCCCCATCTGGGTCCTGGTTTTCTCTTTTACACAATGAAAACATGGAACGAGATGATCTAAAATTGCATCCCCTCTTAATCCAGCTCTTTGGCTCTGTTCCTAAATAATTAGGCACTATGGATAATGCAATGGTGGGGAAAAGATTTGCTCTAAAAGTGTTTTGGAGTAAAGGGAACATAATATGGTTGCACAGGACCCAAGTAAGATAAATGCGACATTTATACATGTATTAGGTTTTAAAAGAGCCCTGATTCCAGTATTAGGAGACCAATGAGAGGAGATGAGTAGTTGATGAGTTAAGGATCTGGACTACTCATCCTGATCATCATCAATTTTTTCATTTTTCACCACAACTGTGAGCCATCAGACACTGCGCCAAGCACTCTAGGAGGTGGGGCATAAAGTGAGACTTTAATTTCAAACACCTCACAGAGAGTTGCTTTGGAACGATAAGACGTATGAAAGGAAAATATTGCAGCACAGGACAGGGTGTAGTTGGAAGCAAAGTGAGGAAGGACTCCTGGGAATTGAGATGTGGGAAAGACTGGTGTTCGCCACGGACGGTCAAGGAAAGAAAGTGGGGGACTTGAGTGCCCAGATTGTTAGATGTCTGTGGATGGACTTAGGAGCAAGTATGTTCTCAGGAGGGTACGCTGCAAACAGAAGGGTCAAGACTAAACACAGGGACCCGTCTGGCAAACAGTGAAATGTCTATGATGATGGTGAAAACAGTGTTTATAGCGTGAATCTGGACCAGAACAACAGGGATTTTCCACAGAGCAGAACTAGGGATCGTGGGTGAAACTCAGATGTCAGGTCAATGGAGGGACTCAGTTTATCACTGAAGCATGTCAACAACAGAGAGAATTGTCTTATGGGGCAAGAAGCTTCAGCCTCCCCTTTGTTTTCTTTTTTTTTTTTTTTTGGTGGTGGTTTGAAAAGATCTTTTATTTTTATGAATTGATGGGAATATCTGTTACATTTAAAATATTTTTAATGGTCCAATGAAACCCAAGATTATGGCAGTACAACGAGAATTGGTATTTCCTAAAATTTCTTCCAACATGGACTCGATGTCTCTTGGTGTCGGAAACTGAATTACAATAGTAATTAGAAATAGTAAAAGAAAATGAAATAAAAAAAATGTAAAGGGAAAACCATCAGCAATTTTTTTTTTCTATACCGAGTGGGGTGTGAAGGAAAGAAGAGAGTGGTCAGAATCCCGAGAATTATGACCTGGGGAATTGAGAGGATGTGCAGAACCGGTTTCAGAGGGGAAATAATGCTTGGCTTGACCATGCTGACTTTGTGTGACTTTGATGTCCCAGGATCCAGGAACCGAAGGACAGCAGGACATTGGTGAGCAGAGAAGCAATGTGCGGGGTCCCCTTATCTGTGGGGGACACGTTCCAAGACCCCCAGGGAAGCCTGAAACCACAGATAGTACTAAACCTTACGTGTACTATGTTTTTTCCTATACATACATACGGATGATAAAGTTTGATTTGTAAATTAGAGTTAAATTTTTAATTATAAACTAGTAGAAGTTAAGTTTTATAGAAGTATAAAATAAATATAAATATACTGTAAAAAAAATTAGGTGAATGTAGTTTTTTTCTCTCTCTCAAAATATCTTACTGTAGGGCACCCACCCTTCTCGTGATGATGTGAGATGATAAAATGCCTACACGATGAGATGAAGGAGGTGGGTGATGTAGGCATCATCATGTACTGTGAGGCTACTCCTGACCTTCAGATGATCCATCAGAAAGAGGGTCATCTGCTTCCAGACTGCAGTTGACCACAGAGGGATAAGAGGGACTACTCTATAGCTTGAGACTAAGTCTTTGGAGTCATGTGGAAGCCCTACCCTCCGAAGAAGGAAAGGGCAAGACATTGCCTTCCAATATTCAACCGTGAGACCGGCCCCGCATTCATCTGGAAGTTTAGTCAAGGTCACTGGAAAACTCATCTGTGAGTGCAGTCGGGAGGCCAGAGATGGAGCAGCAGCTCCAGGAATGGTGCTTTATATTTATACCTGGAGGGGAAGGAATGTAAAACATCCACAATAAATATGATCTGAGTTGGATAGAAATGTTGAGATAATCTTTTCTAGGAGGCACATCTGCACCTCAGATTTGAAGAAGGTAGAAGGCAGAATTGGACAATGACAGATATGGATTTGGAGTGAAGAAAACTAAGGCAGAGGGGAAATATCTAATATTAAGATGTTTATTAAGGTCTTGCTGGAGCAAGATCACTCATAAGGATCCCGCCCAGAAATAGCCCTCCCGCATCTTAGTAGAGACACATCCTATCTTTGGAATGAGAAAGCTTTTGGTAGAAGACGGGGGCATGTTGTCTAGGTTTTGAAGATAGTGCAGCCAGGAACCAGCAGAGTCAATAAAATTGGGTTTGACTGTGATGAGAGGACTGGAGGACAGAAAGAGGAGACTGGATGCCTTTGTAACACTTTGCCTTTACCCAAGTGTGCCCTTGTGCCTAGAATACCTTTCTTTCCTTTTTTCCACCTGGCAAATTCTGACACTTTATTTCAAATAAGAATGATGTCTTCTGTGAGGTGGTCCTGACCTCCATGTCCAGCCCACGGCTCATCCCCAGCTCCTCTGGCTCCTGCATATGCAAAGAGCGGTTATCCTACCCAATTTGCTTATTCACTTAACAAATATTTATTGAATCATTATCATGTTCCAGACACAGCTGTGGGCCCTTGAGAGTCGTCGGTGGATGAACGGAACAGAAAAACTCCCTGCGCTCTGGGGCTCACATTCTCGAAGAGGACAGAAACAACAAATCATTGTGACAACAAACAAGGACATTTGTGATATGCTAGGACGTGGTAAGTCCTGTGCAAAGGATTAACTGTGGACAACGGAAGGGCGGTGCTGGGACAGGACAGGGGTGTGTGTATGTTGGGAGGCAGCGCTCAGGCAGGGCTGCCAGGCAGGGCGGATCTGCACAAAGGCTCCGAATGAACAGAGAAGCGACCCAAGTGGAAATTTGGCAGGAAACAGCTGCGACAGAGACTATAAAGTGTCAAGTCACTGAAGAGGTTTGAGCAGGGAATTGACTTAACATCAAAAGGACAGTGTGGCTGCTGTGTCGAGAGAGGTGACAGATGGACAGACAGGGAGGATCTGGTAGGAGGCGATTACAGTGATGGAGGTGAGAGATGTCATGGCTTGAACCCAGTGAAAATAGATCCTGGATTTGAGAGAAAGACAGAAACAAGGATCACGGTGAGGATTTGGGCCCGTGAGTTGCAAGACCATGACTGCCTAGTTTGGAGAGGGAAGGCCGGGGTGGGGGCGCCCGCAGGAGTGAGGTTTGAGGTGGCTGTTAGTCGTCCTGAGGGAGGTGGGACCAGGCAGCTGTGTCTGGAGTAGGAGAGACAGCGTTGGCTGGGAACTGATTTGGAAAGTCTTCAACATATATGGTGCTTTCAGCCATGACACTGGATAGCATTGACAAAGGAGTGAGTTTACAAAACAAAGAAAAAGGAAGAATCAACGCTGAGCTCTGTGAATTAGAAAGGTAGGGCAGAGAGAAAAAACTAGCAGGGGCAGCTGAGGAGTGACCCTTCAGGGGGGAAGAATCTGAAGGATGACGCCCTGAGAACCAAGGAGGAGAGTATGTCAAGGAGCGGGACACAGACCTCGGTCAAGGCCGGCTGACAGTCGGGCAAGCCAAGGAACGGGAACTGGCAGACCTTACATAACTGGTGTGAGTGAGGAGGGGCGATTTGATGGACTGGCAGGTGGTGAAGGTCTGATTGGAATGGTTTAAGAGAAAACTGACTCTGCGGGAGTGTTGCTGCGGGAACAGGGGAGGAAAAAGACCAGTGGCTGTGGGATAAGTGAGTCAAGAGAAGGAATTTGGGGGGCTTGTTTTTTAATTGTTGACTAAGTGAGAATAGGAGCATGTTTGTACGATGAGGGAATGTTCCAATACACAGCAGGTTAGCAATTAATTGCTTCTCTATTTTCTCTATTAGAATATTCGTTCCTAACTTCAGGTCCCCTATGTTACTCATCTGTTTAGCTCCTGTTCTAAGAATAATGCTTCCAATACAAAAAATGTTCAATAAAGTTTTGTTACATTGACCTCACAATACAATTTAAATATTTACCATCTGTGAAGCAATAAATCCAAAAAGGGCACTTGAGGTCGGTGGAGGCAGACAGTAGAAGAGAGGAAGTGGCCCCAGTTTGCAATAGAAATGCAAGAGATAGATTTGCTTCCTCATTTTCTGTGACTCTCAGATTTACTCAACCCCCCTTCACCTTGACTAAGATTCATGCCAGTATCCAGAAGACTGACACTCTGACCTCCATGCTCCTGGAGGATGCTGCTAGACCTGAGTCTCCATTAGGACACAGGAGGGAGCCCAGGGTGAAAGGGTGGATTCTTTGGTATCCAGAAAGTTGAAGAAGAAAATAAATTGAAATTACAAATAAAAACGGGCAATTGAAATGATGTAATCTTGGTCCACTACACTACCAATATTTCATCCCTATAAAGGATAATTTATACCTAAGACAAGGAATATAGATAAATAATAAGATAAGCCTTAGATGAAAAATACTAAAGTTTCTAAAGCCTATATAGTTTCATTAAGCAAGATAATTGGGTTACAGGATGGATTATGGGGGCCACAAAATGGGCTGTGAGACCAGAGGACTTAAAGTCTGGTGACAAGAGAGGACACCTGAAGGAGGCTTCTGGCGGGGATCCAGACTCTGGCCTCTGAAAGCATTTGCTGGGAGGACTTTACTCTGGAGGTGGCAGAGGGTTCTTGCTCACTTCTGTGGCTCATTCTTCCTCGTCCTTCCATGCCTCACATCTAGGGACATGAGTGGTGAACCATGGACCGCGGGAACTGGAGCCAGGTGACAGAGTTCATCATCTTGGGCTTTCCCCATCTTCAGGGGGTCCAGGCTTACCTCTTCATCTTGTTACTTCTCATCTATCTCACCACCGTCCTGGGAAACCTGCTGATATTCCTGGTGGCGTGCCTGGACTCCCGGCTCCACACCCCCATGTACCACTTTGTCAGCGCCCTCTCCCTATTGGAGCTCGGCTACACCGCTGCCACCATCCCCAAGATGTTGTCGAACCTGCTCAGCGAGGAGAAGACCATCTCTTTCTCCGGATGCCTCCTGCAAATCTATTTCTTTCACTCCCTTGGGGCTACTGAGTGCTATCTCCTCACAGCTATGGCTTACGACAGGTACTTAGCCATCTGCCAGCCCCTCCACTATCCCACCCTCATGACCTCAGCACTCTGTGCCAAGATTGCTGTTGGCTGTTGGTTGGGAGGCCTGGCTGGGCTGGTGGCTGAAATTTCCTTAGTGTCCGGTCTCCCTTTCTGTGGCCCCAATCGCATTCAGCACATCTTTTGTGATTTCCCTCCTGTTCTGAGCTTGGCTTGTACTGACACATCTATCAATGTCCTGGTGGACTTTGTTATCAACTCCTGCAAGATCCTGGCCACCTTCCTGTTGGTCCTCAGCTCCTATGTCCAGATCATCCGCACCGTGCTCAGGATCCCTTCAACTGCAGGCAAGAGGAAGGCCTTCTCCACCTGTGCCTCTCACCTGACCGTGGTTCTCATCTTCTATGGGAGCATTCTCTTCATGTATGTGCGGCTGAAGCAGAGCTACTCGCTGGACTGTGACCGTGCCCTGGCTGTGATCTACTCGGTGCTCACGCCCTTCCTGAACCCCTTCATCTACAGCTTTCGCAACAGGGATATTAAGGAGGCCATGAAGAGGCAGTTAACGAGGTCAGGGATACTGGGATGAAGGTGGGGAGGGCAGGCCAAGTGGGAGGCTGACGTATGGTGACCCTGGGGGTTGTCAGTCAGTACAGATGAGAAATCAAGCATCGAGTGCTTTTCTGCGCGGGACGCAGAGCTGGGCCGAGAGCTGCCTGGCTCTCAGTGCCAACACAAACACCATACTGTGCTGGAGCCACCCACAGCCAGCAGCCAGATGGGAATATGGTACAGTGCGGGGGTTTGCAAATCCCAGACGTTTGTAGAGCACACATGGGATTTTTGTCAGCTCTCTGGCTTACCTACTATGAATATATATATATACATACATATATACACACACAGTAAATTTGATGTATATTTAATATAAATGCATTTAGTCATATTCTAAACAATAATATTTGTGAAATAAATTTTAGAACAAAAATAGTTTTTCATGTACCACTTACCCCTAAATGGTATTTCATGTGTACCAATTATTTATGTATTAAAATGGGAAACACAGGCATAGTAGAAGAAAACTTTTTAACAACATACATCTGGGTTTAAATCCTAGTTCATTCAGTTACTTATTAATTACATGATCTTTAGAAAGTAACTCAAAATCTCGGAGTCTTAATTTCATCATCTGTTAAAAATATTTTCGTGAAGGTTGCTTTGAGAATTAGTGATAAGGTCTATACACCAGAGACAAAGTGTCTGGCATGTAACTGATAGCTATAGGTATATATATATTTATTTATTTTATTCTGCCCCAAACCTCTCATCATTACACTGAGCCTTAGAATAATATCCAGGAAAATGTAATTATGCAAGAGTATGCAAAAAAAATTCCCAGATACTGTTCTCCAGAGGAAAGGAGCAAAGGAGCCAGAGGGCCTACTAGAGAGGCGAGCCAGCTGGTTGCCCTTGGGTTCTGGCCAGCTGTGCGTGCCAGTCTTGGGTCCTTGACATCCATTCCTAGTGGGAGTGCAGGAGTCGAGCCACTGGCAGGAAATAGGATTACTCTTAAACATATGAAAATACGTGAAAAATAATCTTATATCTTAGCATATGAGCTATGTGGTGATTTAATTATTTAGCTGGTGTTAGGGATTATTATGCATCTGAATATCTACTACGAGTAGAGAATCAAACATTGACTATAAGAAAACTTGCAATTTTGCAGAACTTTCTACAAACCCCCCCAAGTGTTTCTATTCCCACCATCTTAAAGATACCCATTCTTCCGCCCATCCAGTCCAGTAAGCACATGTCTATTGAGCTCTAACTCTATATCTGGTGCCATGCCAAGGCCTACATAAAAGGATGAACAAAACAGAATCTGTCCAGTCCCTGCCCTTAGGCTGGTTGGAAAGAATTGAGAATATAGATATCAACATTGTCATTAATTTATACTCAGTTACAGTAAGTTAATAAAAATTGTGGTGATTAGTAATAAGACACATACACTCTCTCTTCTGGAGGAAGTTACACTGAAGCTGAAAACTAAAGGACACATCAGAATCAGCCATTTTATGAGAGCAATGATTGTATCCACTTCATAAAATTGGAAATTTAGAACCAGGAAGGTGGAAAGACTTGCCAACAGTACAGGAAGACAAAATCTTCAGCCTCCCAGCTGGGTCCCTCTAGTCTTTAAAAGGTCCACGAAAGCACAGGAAAAAAGGAGAAAAAAGATGAAAGTACCAGTTAAAACAGTTGATAGCTACGTTGTGGGTCTGGAAACAAGCAGGCAGAGGCCGCCAGGGCACTGGCAACCGAGGATTTGCAAAAGCAGGTGTGAAAGTAGGGCTCACCTTCAAGAGAGTGAAGGACAACCCACAGAATATGAAAATTATTTGCAAACCATGTGTCTGGTAAGGGACTTATATCTATCATATATAAAGCACTCTTTTTTTTTTTAAAGATTTATTTATTTATTTGAGAGAGCGAGAATGAGAGAGAGAGAGAGAGTACATGAGAGGGGGGAGGGTTAGAGGGAGAAGCAGGCTCCTCGCTGAGCAGGGAGCCCGATGCGGGACTCGATCCAGGGACTCCAGGATCATGACCTGAGCCGAAGGCAGTCGCTTAACCAACTGAGCCACCCAGGCGCCCTATATAAAGCACTCTTACAGCTCAATAATACAGAGGCAAATAACACAATCGAAAAATGAACAAAGGATCTGAGCAGACACTTATTCAAAGAAGATATGCAAGTGGCCAATAAGCACGTGAAACGATGCTCTGCATCATTAGTCATCAGGGAAATGCAAACCAAACCCACAATGAGATTGCTCTTCACACCCCATCGGATGGCTAGCATCACAGGGCCTGATAACCCCACACAGTGGTGGTGGGGGGGGAACCATGACCCTCACACAAGGCTTGTGGAAATGTAAAGCACTGCAGCCACTTTGGAAAACAGCCTGGCATTTCCCCAAAAGATTAAACATAGAGTTGTCACATGACCCAGCAATTCTACTCCTAGGTGTATATCCAAGAGAAATGAAATGAAAATATAAGCTCACACAAAAACGTGTACCTGAGTATTTAATGGGGACCATCCAGATGTCTACTGATGGAGAACTGAGTGAACTAAACGTGTACATATCTAAACACTGGATTATATTCACACAGAACAAACAATGGGGTCCTCATACCCACCACAGCATGGATGAACCTTGCAAGTATTATTCCGCATGGAAGAAGCCAGACACAAAAAAGGCCACGTACTCTGTGATGTCATTCATACAAAATATAAGGGAAAGAAAAATCTGTAAAACAAAAACTGGATTAGTGGCAGAAGTGCGTGTGGGGGGCACCTGGTGGGGGAGTGATGGCTGAAGGATGCAGAGTTTCTGATGAATCGGTAAATTCCATCCCTGAAACTAATAACACACTATACGTTAACTAACTTGAATTTAAATAAAATCTAAAAAAAATACTCGAACCTAAAAAAAACAAAAAGGATGCAGAATTTCTTTTTGAGGTGTTTAAAAGGTTCTGAGGTTGACTGTAGTGATGGTTGCATGTACCTGTGAATATATTAAAAGCCATTCTTTTGTATACTTCAAGTGGGCGAATTGTATGGTTTGTAAATTGTATCTCAGTAAAGCTGTTTTAAAAGGTAGGGCTGAAGTTCGGCTCACTTGATGAATATTTGCTTTAAAACCGACTGCAATGCACTGGCTGGAAGTTTGATGGGAGGCTCCGGGCTTAACAGGTCCATGAATACAGTCTCCCGGGAACATGGCCATGCTGTCCCCTGGCCTTTGTTCTGGATGTCTCCACAGGGCAGACATCTTTAAACATGATTCTTAGATTTAGGGAGACAGACAAAGAGAGAGACATGAAGTGGGGAAGGGGGGGAGGTGGAGGGTGAGTGAGCACGAGAGAACTATTCTAAGTTAAAAAAGATTTAGATGACACCACACAGAGTAACATGTCACAGAATAACATGAATCTTGATTCAAATCAACCAAAAGGGAAAGGACATTTATGGGGTGGGTGGAGGCACTCGACTGTGGGCTGGGTATCACGTGCTATTGAGAAACTGTTGACTCTTTAGAGTGTGACAGTGTATTGTGGTTAGTAAAGAAACTGTGTTTAGGAGGAAATGTCAACATCTTCGGGATTTATTTTAAAATATTTTGGGGATGCCTGGGTGGCTCAGTCGGTTAAGCGTCTGCCTTCGGCTCAGGTCATGATCCCAGGGTCCTGGGACCGAGTCCCATGTTGGACTGTCTGCTCAGCAGGGAGCTTGCTTGTCCTCTCCCTCTGCCTGCAGCTCCCCCAGCTTGTGCTTTCTCGCTCTCTCTCTGCATCAGATAAATAGATAAAATATTTTAAAAATATATTTTTAAAAAAGAGATGAGGTAAAAATGACAAAATATTATGTATTATTAAAATTTGAGATCTATGGGCTTGCTATTTTCTATACTTCCATGAATGTTTATAAATATTGCATAATAAAACATTAAAAGAAAACAAGGAAAAAGGGGTGCCTGGGTGGCTCAGTCCATTAAGCGTCTGACTCTTGATTTTAGGCTCTGGTCATGATCTCAGGGTTGTGGGATGGAGCCCCATGTTGGGCTCTGTGTTCAGCTTGGAGTCTGCTTGAGATTCTCTTTCTAGCCTTCTGCCCCTACCCCCACTCGCGGGTTCTCTTTCTCTCTCTCTAAAATAATCAATCAATCAATCTTTAAAATAAACAAATAAAAAACAAGGAAAAAGGATAATCATTAAAAGGAGAATTATTGTCTGTATTTTCAAACTAGCAGAGAAAAAAGTTTGTAGTGAAAAATATGAGAAATTCTATCAATCCAACTAGAAAAAGAAAGGAAGAAAAAGAATTTGAGAGAAATGAATGAAGAAAACAGAAAACACAAGTATTTTTGGTAAAAACACTTCCAAACCTATTTAGACCACAAAACACGTAAATGGTTAAGCCCACCTATTATAATACAAAGATTATCATACTAGATCTTTTTAATCCAGCTATTTGCTGCTTATAAGAGAATTGATCTAAATGTACAGACACACAGAGACAAAGTACGCAAGGAAAGATAGAGAAAATGTTTGGTGCAATGATATTAATAACAAGATAGAATTTATGACAAAGGCATATTAACAGCAATATTGAGAGGAACTCTTCAGATATTATAAGGAAAATTCCACCCCAAACATAACATTCTCATCTGGGTTACATCTAACAACCTAGCTTCGAAGCATGTAAAAAAATGACAAAAATATGGGAAGAAACTAAAGCTTTTTGACATCTTTCCGAAAGAAGTGAAAATAATTGTACCAGGAAATAATAAGGATATGGAAAAATCAAACTAAAGTTATATGATTAAGCTTTAGTTGTATGGAACATATAAATTATATACATCATTATAATATACAAGTTACATATATTATATATAAAGTTATAGAGTTCCATGTGTACATCTTTGTATATAGATAGATAGATCTTACATATCAAACATATAGGGGAAACACTTATATATGAAGCATTTATAGAGTTGATATAGCTTGTAAAGAAATTCTATTTTGAAATATAGGTATCTTAGTGACTACTTTCTCTGAACATAATGATTTTAGGTGGATGAAGGGGATGGGCTGGGAAGAGATTATTTAAAGGGGAGAAATGCATCAAATTAACTGTTATCTCCATGATTATTGTACTTTACCCAACATGGGAGTTGATTAGTCCAAAGATATGACACATGGAAGGCGATCTAGTGTAGCCAAAGAATAAAACACTTATGTTTTTATAAGAAAAAATATGCACGCAGTTGAGGGATATCACTGGTTAAATTGACCCAAACCAGAGGTTTGTGTGGTCAGCCCATGTGCCTTATGCAAACTTGGTGCTTTGTTCCCTGAGGTTTCAATCCCTGTTTGAGGGGATGAGAATCTCCTATCCTGGTCTCAGAGGAGCAGTGTCTCATCCCATGCTCTGAGAATATCTGACTCTTTTGCTAAGGGATTTAGTTATAAGTCTGATCATTTTCCACTTCTAAAATAAAAAGAACTGTGTCTTATGAAATACAGTAAATGTCCAACACGAGGAAACACCATACATCCTAAACAAGACTCTGTTATCTACACGTGCAAGGCGTTCTTCTGTTTTTTGCCCAAAACCATACAACAATGATAATTTTTGGACATGTGAAACCTAGGGGATTCAGCATTTGCTACTGGGATCCCAGAAAGCAAAAAGTAAAGATTGAGTGGTATCCCCTGGAGATGTACCACATGAGACCCTGGAAGTAATTTTCAGTTCAGAGCAATAATAAAAGTAACAAAAGCATTAAATAATAATAATTAATATTTGATAAATATTATAGGCATGGAATTATCAGCTTAGCCTGGCTTCTTTGGATCTGGCCTCCACACAGACGACAGACCCTCCCTCCTGGGCTGCTTCTCCTTCTGCTGCCTTGGACGGATATGGGAACTGCCTGTCATTGTCACCAACGTTCTTCTCTCTGTTGCCTCTGCTCTTATAGGCATCGATCCACCTGTAAGATTAGTTGGTCCACAGGTCAAGAACAAAGCTTGGCTAGTTGACAGCCTGTCGACAGAACCCTGTGCTGAAGGCTGTGGTGTTAAGGATGAGGGAAACTTCTTCCTGCTGTGTGTGTGCCCTTTAATCCCAAAGGAGGTGAGGGGCAAGCAGGAAACCAGAGAGAAGCAGAAAGACAGAAAGCAAGTCACGTCCAAACAAGGGCCCACGTTGGTCCTGACACCGTTGGTAGCAATATCAGTGTGAGGAATCTTTCTTGAAGATTCCAGTAATTTGGAGTAACATTGAAAAGTAGGGGACAACAGGGACAGAAATAACCATCCCTGAGCTTTAATCCCAAGTGTTAGGATGTCCTCGTGAAAAGAATCAATGGGCAGAGTTGAGAGAGAATGCACAAAAGGGTGTGTATTCTAATAGGTGTGTAACACAAATAGCACATTTGGGAAAGGTTAAAGGAAATAGAATAATCTAATGGCTGGGAACGGTGAGTGCACAGGGACAATTGCATCTCGTGCCAAGAAAACCAGCCAATTTGATGGATAATGACATTCTTGTTAAGAGCAGCTAATGAATTGCTAGACTTCAAGGTCTCCAGAAGCCACTCCACCGGTGTGACAGTCGCTAAGTGAATCCTCCGCACCTAACACAGGATCCAACATAGAATTGCCACTCAAATGTTTTTCAATGAATCAATCTTGAAATCTGGAGGAGCAAACCCTTTCAGGACTTCCTGTATAATAATTAGTGACCACATTTCCTCTGGAGCTTTTTCTGGGTTTCGAGACTGGTCTTAGGATGACAGCCTCGTGAAGCAGGCACAGATCACGGTGAAGAAGTCCCGGCTCCGGGAGCAGATGTAATTGTGTCCTAATCATTAACTCCGTGAACTCAGACTAGTTATTGAAGTTCTGTGCTTTGCATTTCTCATTTGGGACAATCAGGGTTAATATTGCTTCCACAGGATTGTTGTGAGTATAAACGAGACCGGACATGTAAGGTACTCGTCCCAAGCTCAGATGTTATTAAAAAATGTCAGCCCTTATAAATCTCAAAGGGCCCCGGGCTGGAGACGATCTTAGTGACCATCTAATGCAGAACTCTGATCCATCCTCAGAATGTTCGAGTCAGCTTTCCAGAAATGCAGGTGCATGCATGGGCTTCACTTTCAGATTTTCTAAGTTATAAGTTTGATGACCAACTGGTTTGGGGGAACCGCCGATCTGATCCAGCCAGAATTTTACAGATACAGAAACAGCACAACTTAGTGGCAAAACAGGTATAAAATCTGGTTTGAATGAGACTGTTTCTGTGATGCCACAGTCCCCTGGGTGAGGGCTGGAAGCTCATGAAGGACAGAGTCAGTGACTCCTATAGCTCATCGGAAACTGGTGGGTTTCATGAAACTTTTGGGGAAAGACGTTGGTATAATTTCATTTCTTTTTTTTATGATTTATTTACTTATTTGAGAGCAAGAGAGAGAGAGCGAACATGAGCTGGGGGAGGGCAGAGGGAAAGAATCTCAAGCAGACTCCCTGCTGAGCACAGAGCCTGACACTGGGGCTCGATCTGACGACCCTGAGATCATGAGCTGAGCCAAAATCAAGAGTTGGACCCTCAACTGACTGAGCCACCCAGGCTCCCGGGTATTCACTTCTTGAACAACAAATAGATCAAACAAAAGTACGTGTTTACTGGGGACAGGGGATGAAGTAGAGCCCTGAGGTCCAGACCAGCTCTGTCACTAAGCTCCTATGTGACCTCAGGCAAGTCAGTAAACTTCTCTGAGTGTCAGTTCCAACACGTAAATAATGGTGATTTCTGACCTAGTTACTTTAGGATATTTTAAATTTAAAGAGGACTCATACACGTGAAGATATTTCAAATGGTAGATTGCTAAAGAAGTAGAGTGGACTATTTCCACTCTGCATTTGTATGTCACTCCTTTGGGTCTCAAATTCTACATGCCTGGTGTATGTAATCAGGGCACGGAGGCTGACTTGAGTTTGTGGGTTAAATAAGCTAAAGATGGAGCCTGTCTTTCTTTAGCATCAGGAAGTTGTTTATTCATGTGGGGGGCTGAGCAGCAGGGGGATTCAGGAACAGAGAGAGGATTGGGGGCAAGCTGCCAGTAGCAAATGGTCAGAACTACAATGTCGTCTTTCATGTCCCTTCCGTCCTGCTTGTCTGGCCTCACCTGCGTGTGGGATGTGGGGCTGCAGAGGACAAGGACAGGAGCCCATCTGGGGGTAGAGGAGGAAGCTAGCCTGAGCCGAGCAGCAGTTACTGCTTCGGAGACACAAACACGGCAGGGACCTCGATGCAAATGGGCTAGGGCATTGCCACCCATGACCAGGACACGGCAGTTTTTTGTTCTTGTGTATAATAATAGAGCGAGGAGCATTATATTTCTACAACAGAAGCATGAACAGGTCAAGAAGTGATGAAATGCTGAACTTCTGGGAGGTTTTTCAGAGTCCAGCTTCCAGATCTACCCTCCGACCCCACCGGCCCTCCTCCGACGGCAGAAAAGCCTTCCGATAGCATCTTCCATGTCCTTGTTTCTCAGGCTGTAGATAATGGGGTTGAGGAAGGGAGCGAGGATAACAAAGGCGACAGCAATCGTTGTGTCCCAAAACACAGAGTAGGCGGCTGAGAATCGCACATACGTGAGAGACACGCTGCCAAAAAACAGCAGGAACACAGCAAGGTGGGCAGCACAGGTGGAGAAGGCCTTGTGGTGGCCCTCGGCTGACGCATCCCCAGAAGCACCAAGATGATCCGCACGTGGGACAGGGCGATGGCCAGGAAGGAGGCCAGGATCTCCGCTGCATGGATGGCGTCCACAATGACCACCAGCGATGTGTCTGTGCAGGCCAAGCTCAGCACAGGTGTGGAGTCACAGAAGACCTGCCGGATCTGGTTGGAGCCACAGAAAGGCAGGGTGGCAATCCACGCGATCTCAGGGAGCACAAGGAGGAAGCCCCAGAGGCAGGACCCGGCTGTTAGCTGGACACAAAGCTGGGGAGTCATGATGGTCAGGTAAAGGAGAGGACTGCAGATAGCGATGTACCTGTCAATGGCCATTGCTGTCAGGACGCAGCCCTCTGTGATGCCCAGGGAGTGGAAGAAGTACATCTGCAGGAGACAGCCAGCCACAGAGATGGTCCTCTGCTCACTGACCAGGCTGGAGAGCATCAGGACAGGACACTGATGAAGAAGTACGTGGGCGTGTGCAGGGCCACGTCCAGCTGGACGGCAGTGAATATCATCAGGTTCCCAGTTATGATAAATCCATAGATGAGAAGCAGGGGAATAAAGAACAAGAGCCCACCTTGATGCAGAGGTGGGAACACAGAGAAAAGGACCTCAGTCACCATAGTCTGATTCCCACTGGTCACCATCTGCGTCATCTGTGAGGGGAAGAAAGGAGACAAACTCCTGGAATGGGGTGGAGACCATCCACTGAAAACCACTCCACTCCTTTCTGTGACCAGTTCCGTAAGCTGACTCTGGGACCCTAGTCAGGCCAGTTAGAAAGATCTCACAGCTCTACCTCCACGCCAGAAGCACCTGGAATACTTGCTTTTGGCCCCCTCAGTGCATCTTTTATAAACATCTTCAACTGACGCAAAGGAGACACAAAGCGACACACAAATTAATTCTCTGGAAATATTTTCCGGAGGCTCAGTCACTTCTTTAACTTCTTGGTTATTCCCCTCACTCTCTGCCCTCTGTGTTTAGCTTTAAAATGTGTACTTTCTTTTTTTTCTTTTTAAGATTTTATTTACTTATGAGAGAGAGAGAGAGAGAGAGCATGCACGCGAGAGAGCATGAGTGGGAGAGAGGCAGAGTGAGAAGGAGAAGCAGGCTCCCTGCTGAGCAGGGAGCCCGACACGGGACTCTATCCCAGGACCCTGAGATCATGATCTGAGCTGAAGGTGGACACATAACCTACTGAGCCACCCAGGCGCCCCCAAAATGTGTAGTTCTCTTTCTGTTTTTCATTCCCGTTCTTCAGAGTGATTTAAAAAAAATACAGAAACGCTGTCCAGAGCCCTGGTCTCAATAATTCCTCACATTGCTGTCCCATCTTTTCTGGCCCTGATCCCTAACCTGAGGCTGGCTGAAGGGTCATCTTCACCTCTGCCTTGTTTCTGTTCATCTCATGGTGACATCTGTTTCTCGCTAGCTGCTAAGTGCCCAGATGTCAGGAAATATTCCTCCTCACATTCCTTCCCTTCTCCCTCCTCCTCCTCCTCTCTCAGTGGTTCACATTGATAGCTGCTCAGGCCAAGAGTCTTTCTAGAACCACTTTGCTCCTATTGGTCACTGAACTTTGGACAAGCATATAACTCCACCCCCCACATACCAACCCTCCTGGGCTGCATCTAAGAGCCATTGGATAAGAAAATCACTTCTAACCTAACTACGGCTGTCTCAGGAAGGAAGTGTCACAAAACCCAGCTGCAATAGAAATCAGACCAGCATCTACTTGTTAGGGAGAAGGGCAACTAGACTTTTTGCGAGGCTAATTAAAGTTCGGGATATTAATGTACATTACCTCTCACCTTGACTATTTTAACATCTTTTTCACTGGTTTCCTTACCTCCAACAAGTCATTCTGCAGATGAGCATGGCTTTTACTGTCCCTGTTCTTTTCAAAATGATTCAAGGATAAGCCCCACGGATCTTAGCCTGATATTCATTGTCTTCTCTGATCTGGTTCCAATCAAATTTTAGAGCCAAATATTTTTCTACATATTCAACAGCTCCGCCAAATAGGATGATTTCCTGTGTTTCTATTTTTGCTTATGTCCTTCCTTCCTTTCGTTTTCTTTCTGTCTTCCTCTTGGAATGTTAGTTGCCGGTGTCCAGCAAACCCTCTTATATCATCCTGCTGCTCTCACTGATCTGCATGGCTGGAAGTGAGCCCTCTCTCCTCTGACCCGCAAGCGTGCTGGGGATTCTCTGCTTCCATGACTTTGAACACACACATCCTACAATCTAAATATTTGTGTATCAGCATTGTCCAACCCCCCAAGTGGACTGAAAGCTCCATAGAGGAATCATAAGGGATAAATGAAGTAGTGTTTGTGAAGAGCTCCCAGGTGACGGTCATGATGCTAGACTTTACATATTTTATCTCATTTATTTCTACCTATGACAGAGAGATTATTATTATTGTTCTATAAGTGCAAAAGTTGAGAACCAGAGGGGAGAAATAACTTGTTCAAATCCATATTTCTGGGATCCAAAACAATAACGGGAAGCCTGGTCTTTGGCTTTAAAATTCCACTATTATTATTATTATTATTTATTTATTTATTTATTTATTTATTTAAATTCCACTATTATTTTTTGTACCAAGGTGGGAAATTTAGGTCAGGAGTCACCAGTCATCCTGTCTGCTTCCTACTCTGAGCACCACTTTATCCTCAGGTGTGTCCCGGAGTGTGAAATGAGAGAGCAGAGGTGTTTTATGTTTGGTTTGTTTTTTTGCAGGTCACAAGCAGATTAAAATAAATGCATTGCAGATTAGGAAAACAAATTCCTATAAAATGCTTCTTGCCTTAAGCCTCAAGCCTGGAGGAAGGCTTTGGAATGGAGGAAACATCAGTGTTGGGCAGAAGAGCAGAGGCTGTGTGGGGACAGGTGAGAGATGGGAGGGATTTTGGGCCGAAGCAGCCATGTCTCTGTCCTTTCTCCGCCTGAAGCACAGACAATGGCCATGCTGAGTGGTCCTTATGGACAACGTGGCTGGACAAAGCAGGAGGTGATGGGGTTCTAAGAAAAGGCAAGCAAGTTCAGCACAGATTGGCTCGTAAAAGGCAATAGTGTCTACTTTGCCCTTGGTGAGGCCTTTCTCACTGGGAAGACTGCATCATTGTTCATCATTTGTACATTTATTCAGTTAACATTTAAATATTGATCTACCCTCTCTATTTGCCAATCACTGCTATAGGTTCAAGGGCTACGTGAAGGTGTATTAAACAGTATTCTTGTATTCTTGCTCCTGAAACATGTGAAGAACACTTTTAAGATTCCTAGAATGACAGATAATCAGCCGTGCCCAAGGAGCTCACCTTACAAATATTTGTTGTATGGTAAAAAGAGACTCAAATTAGATTTTAGTCCTGGGGGGGAAAAGGCAGTAAATTTCTCTGTGACTCCCCAGGAATCCGTAATTCAAATTCACAAAATTTTAGTGTTGGGAAGACCTTAGATGTTATGAGTATCTTTACCTGTTAGCTGCACTATGTTTGTTCTAACGGCTTTTCTAGATTTCATGTCTCATGAAAGACCTGCAAAAAACAAACCAAACATAAAACACTTTAATTTTTTCACCATGCAATCAAGGTCTAAAAATATGAAATTTTAGCCCATGCATTGAGGAAACTTTACCCGGAAAGTGAGGGCAAGTCTGGGTCCAGAGGAGTGAAGGATACAAGGAGAGGGCAGGAGCTGGAGGAGGTCAGGCAGCTGAGCAGTTGGATGGTTTCCTGTCAACAGTCTTTCACACTTACCTTGCCTGAGACCACGGCGACATTCCTCAGGGTCTCTGCAGCTACCAGCCCCTCTGCCAGTTTGTCAACAAGGATATTGATGTCTGAGAAGGCTCTTTGGGGAATTTCTAGAGGGGAAAAATCCTTCCCTGGGACTTTCTCCTTTGCAGGATCTCAAGGAAAAGTGGTGCATTCTGCTCTCCTCTCTGAGGGATAAATTAAGGGAAAAGTCTCACATAGTAATTAAATATTCCCCGGGGTCAAGTCTCAAAAGCTTTCCTGTGGCCAAATAGCTCTGTGTCTCCCAGGGGGTGTAGAGCTGAGCACTGGGGCTGGAGTAGCTGCAGAGTAGACCCGTCAGGACCACGCTGTTCTGGCAACAGTAAAGAAACACTCAGTAAACATTGCTTTGTTCTCAACCGTTCACTCAACTTCCACTGTGCTTTCCATTCCTTCTGCTGCTCTAAAAATAATGATGATGATAATGATCATTTGGAATATCAACAAAAACCAGGAACTATAAATGATGGGTTATAGAAAAAATGTAGAACTTTGTAAAACTCTTGGAAGACACCAAACACCTAAATCAATGGGCTGATATGATGTATTAATGAATAGAATGTCTCAGTTACAGAAACAGGCCAAATCTACACAAATCTATCTATTACTTCAATGCAACTTCTATCACAATTCCGTTTGGGTAGGGGGGAGTCGATTGTGTCAAGGTGAGGGACAGACAGATATTTTGAAGGAGAAGATTAAAATGGCAAGTCTTGTCCTATTGTACATCAAAGGTTATAAAAGAGCAGTGCAACAAGCTAATGGAAACCAAGAAATAGATGGACACATATAATATTTGACAGATGGCCGAACCGAAACATCAGAACCCGGGGCGGGGGCTGGGAAGGATGGGCAGAGCCGGCACAGAGGGTCTGTGGAGAAAGGGCTGATTGTTAATCATGGTCCTAGAGCCTCTGTTTAAGCATATGAGAAACATAAAATAAAATTTGTCCTGACCTCATTACATTCCCACAAGTCTACAGATAGAATGAAAGTTTAATATGAGAAGTCAACTTTAATACTTTATTTTTTTAAAAGATTTTATTTTTAAGTAATCTCTACACCCAACATGGGGCTCGAACTCATAACCCTGAGACCAAGAGTCCCATGCTCTACCGGCTGAGCCAGCCAGGTGTCCCTTTTTTTTTCCAAAAAAATTTATTTTTAAAAAACAATACTTTAAAATAAAATTTGGGAGAATATTTTTATCACTTCAAGTAGAAAAAAAATCTTAAACAATTCAATAGAAATATAAAGGATAAAGGAAAACACCATTAAATTCAGGTATATTAATATTTCCATTTACCAAATGGTACCATAAAGAAAGTACAGAGACAAACTACACATTAGGAGTCTGTATTTATAAATTATATAACTGAAAACAAATATTACTCAGAATATATAAACTGCTCCTACAAATTAAAAAGAAAATGATTTTAAAAATCAGGTGAATATATATATATATATATACACACACACACACAATATCATATATACTCACATACACATGGCACTCAGCCTCACTGATAAGCAGGGAAATGCAAATCTAAACAATAGTGCATTATTTATATACAACCAAACAGCAACAAATGTGACCACTCAAAATGTTAGAAAAGATGTGCAACAATAGAAACCCATGCTTTATTGATAGGATACAACCTTGAAAAACAATTTGGCAGTCTCTCGTAGAGCTGAAGATGCGAATGCTCTACAACAGAAAGTGTTCATGCCTAACGAATAATTTGTGTCGCATTAATACGAGATGAAAGTGATTTTCTTTTAAAGCTGCAGCTAGATGCATTGACATGAATGATTCTCAAGAATACGTTGAGTGAATGAGCAAGTTGTACAATAATACCTAAAATATAATTCAATTTACATAGAGTTAAATAGGCAAAACCAAACACTGTTGTTTTTGACTGCATACCCACGCGCTTAACAGAGTAATGAACACGATGTGCAGGTTAATGGTGATACATTATATGGGGGGAAAGGACTGGACCGAGGAAGAGCAGTTAGTGGACTTCAAAGTTATTGATCACGTTCTATTTCTTCACTGGGGTCATGGGTTCATGTGAATGAGAGGTAAAAAAGTACAAGCAGAAATAGACATAGAAGGGTGAACTACTCCCTAAAGAAAATAAAGAAAGGGAGAATAAAGGCATTGTGATGGCCAGCCCCAAAAGCAACTGTGTATACAAGACGAGTATATCTTTTAAGGTGAATACATTTGAGCATATTTATAAGCAGAATGAGCAGACAGCGTAGAGAGGAAGAATTGAACATGTATAGAGAGGTAGGATGGCTGGAGAAGCAACATCTCTGGCCGAGATGACGTGAGCCCAGAGCTTCAGGGCACGTGGGGAGCAATGTGTCTTCTCTGGGAAGGTGCTCTCAGGGAGACCAGAGTGGAAGAGGGAAGTATGAGAGAGATTGCAGACCAGCCCAACACTGGCTCACTGTCTGATTTTTAAAATTAGTTAATTCACCCTTTCACCCAATTATTTATTTATTTAACTGTGTATCCATTCCTCAAATGCTTATCAAGGGTCTGTTTTAAAATACCACCTTTTTACATGCAAATATTTGCTGAATGAATGAATGAAAAATTTTGTTATAATTAATGGGGGATATCTTAATAAGGTGATTTATATTGCAAACAGCATGTACTACAAGTGTTTAATTAAAACTCCATTATTTAAAAATAAAATAAAATAAAACACCACCTTTTTAAAAACTGTTCATTGAGTCAGTGGAGTCACCTCTGTGCCACTATGTATATCCATTTCCTATCAGGGTTTTTTCGTTTTGTTTTTTGGGTTTTTTTTTTAAAACGCAAATCCATTTTTAAATTCTGTTTCCTTTCTATATCCATCACTACCAGATCATTAGATATTTAACACTTCATGCCTGTTTTATATCTCTTTTTGTAAAAAAGGATGAAAATCATCTTGTGATGTATATTTCCTTTTTCTCTGGCTTTACTCACCTGGAGGTTAATTTTAGGCTCAAGATTTAGTTTAAAAAAAGGAGAGAAAGAGAAAGAAAGAAAGAAAGAAAGAAAGAAAGAAAGAAAGAAAGAAAGAAAGAAAGAAAGAGAAAGAAAGGAAGAAAGAGAAAGAAAGAAAGAAGAAAGAAAGAAAGAAAGAAAGAAAGAAAGAAAGAAAGAAAGAAAGAAAGAAAGAAAGAA